>NW_027310072.1:72463-252095 GCF_047496795.1 Chiloscyllium punctatum
GTTGGGTTGGGGGTGGGGGAGGTAGCTGGGAAAGCGATTGAGTGGATGAAGGTGAGGGAGAAGGTGATCTGTCAGAGGGCGGAGAGATGGACGCATCCAGAGGGTGGTGCCGAGTTGGAGGCACTGGGGTGGGAGGGGGAAGGGGAAAAGAGGAAGCTGTTGCAATCCACATTGATCCCGTGTGGATGCGGGGGCCGGGATACGAGGCGGTCCTCCTCCAGGTGGTAACGGTTTGGCGGGGCAGGAGGCCCAGGACCTCCATGTCCTTGACAGAGTGGGAAAGGGGGAAGTTGAAGTGTTCAGACACGGGGTGGACGGTGCGGGTGTCCCAGAGATGTAATCGCCGTTTGTTCAACATATTGCATCCGTTGTATGACAGCATTATCTCGGTGTCCTACCATCCTGTCCCATTAGCTACCTGACAAAGGAGCAGCGCTCCGGAAGCTAGTGCTTCCAAATAAACCTGTCGGACTATAACCTGGTGTTGCGGGGTGTTCCAACGAGGTCAGTACAGAGGAAGCATTGCTGTCCCTGTCCCTGGGGGTGGGGGACAGTGTAGAGGGAGCTTTACTCTGTATCTAACCCCCTGTCCCTGGGAGTGGGGGACAGTGCAGAGGGAGCTTTACTCTGTATCTAACCCCCTGTCCCTGGGAGTGGGGGACAGTGTATAGGGAGCTTTACCCTGTATCTAACCCCCTGTCCCTGGGAGTGGGGGGACAGTGTAGAGGGAGCTTTACTCTGTATCTAACCCCTTGTCCCTGGGAGTGGTGGGACAGTGTAGAGGAGCTTTACTCTGTATCTAACCCCCTGTCCCTGGGAGTGGGGGACAGTGTAGAGGGAGCTTTACTCTGTATCTAACCCCCTGTCCCTGGGAGTGGGGGGACAGTGGAGAGGGAGCTTTACTCTGTATCTAACCACCCTGTCCCTGGGAGTGGGGGGACAGTGTAGACGGAGCTTTACTCTGTATCTAACCCCCGTCCCTGGGAGTGGGGGACAGTGTAGACGGAGCTTTACTCTGTATCTAACCCCCTGTCCCTGGGAGTGGGGGGACAGTGTAGAGGGAGCTTTACTCTGTATCTAACCCCCTGTCCCTGGGAGTGGGGGGACAGTGGAAAGGGAGCTTTACTCTGTATCTACCCCTCTGTCCCTGGGAGTGGTAGGGACATTGTAGCGGGAGCTTTACTCTGTATCTAACTCCCTGTCCCTGGGAGTGGGGGGACAGTGTAGAGGGAGCTTTACTCTGTATCTAACCCCCTGTCCCTGGGAGTGGGGGGACAGTGTAGAGGAAGCTTTACTCTGTATCTAACCCCCTGTCCCTGGGAGTGGGGAGACAGTGTAGAGGGAGCTTTACTCTGTATCTAACCCCCGTCCCTGGGAGTGGGGGACAGTGTAGAGGGAGCTTTACACTGTATCTAACCCCCTGTCCCTGGGAGTGGGGGGACAGTGTAGAAGGAGCTTTACTCTGTATCTAACCCCCTGTCCCTGGGAGTGGGGGACAGTGTAGAGGGAGCTTTACTCTGTATCTAACCCCCTGTCCCTGGGAGTGGGGGGGCAGTGTAGAGGGAGCTCTACTCTGTATCTAACCCCCTGTCCCTGGGAGTGGGGGGACAGTGTAGAGGGAGCTTTACTCTGTATCTAAACCCCTGTCCCTGGGAGTGGGGGACAGTGTAGAGGGAGCTTTACTCTGTATCTAACCCCCTGTCCCTGGGAGTGGGGGGGCAGTGTAGAGGAAGCTCTACTCTGTATCTAACCCCCTGTCCCTGGGAGTGGGGGGACAGTGTAGAGGAAGCTTTACTCTGTATCTAACCCCCTGTCCCTGGGAGTGGGGGACAGTGTAGAGGGAGCTTTACTCTGTATCTAACCCCCTGTCCCTGGGAGTGGGGGACAGTGTAGAGGAAGCTTTACTCTGTATCTAACCCCCTGTCCCTGGGAGTGGGGGGGCAGTGTAGAGGGAGCTTTACTCTGTATCTAACCCTGTGCTGGGGCAGGGTGAAGGGGGGTGGGGTGGGGTGGGGGGGAGAGGGCGCCATAACGAGTGTGAGAACGGAACCCGGATGATCAGAGGGAGGGTCCGCCCGGACATAATTGACGGCGACACCCACTCAGACCGGAAGTGGCGCCTCCGGATCGGAAGTCCACGCGGAGGTTGGACCCATGTCGCTGCGACACCGCCACCCCCGCCGTCCACCGCCTCCCCTCCCCCACCCCGGCCGCTTTTACCTTGATGAGCGCCTGGTACTCCTCCTTGAGGCGCTCTCGCCAGCGCTCGGCGTCCCGCGGGCCCGCGTTGGTCCGCAGCAGCGGGATCCCGCTCAGGATGCGGCGGGTGGCCTCGTCCGCCATGACAGCCGAGCCGGGGCCAGCTGCGCAGGCGCGCTATCCTACGCGCCCCGTAGCGGTGGCAGGAAGTGACATCGTGTGCGCACGCCCCCTTCCGCTGTGGCATGCCGGGAGTTGTAGTCTTTCCCTTTCCCTCCCTTGCCCACCCCATTCTGGTCAATGGGACCTGATGCACTGTTTTGACCTGAAACCCCAACCAGCTCCTGCCCTCTTGGCTTTGATGCCCGCAGCACCATTAAAGGCTTCAAATGGTGGTACATGGCAGGGTGCAATTTAGGTGATGAGCAGCACAGAAACAGACCCTTCGGCCCATCCTGTCCGTGCTATCCTAACCTAACCCAGTCCCCCGTTTACCAGCACTTAGCCCATCTCCCTCTAAACCCTTCCTATCCATGTCCCCCCCCCCGCCATCCTTTTAAATGTTGGCATTGTACCAGCCCCCACCACTTCCTCTGGCAGCGCATTCCACACACGTACCACCCTCTTTGGGGGGGGGGGGAAAGGTCACCCCTCGGGTCCCTTTCCCCCCTCTGACCTTAAACCCATGGCCCTGTAGTTCTAGGCTCACCCACCCCGGGGGAAAGGACCTTGTATGTTTGCCCTATCCACACTTCTTGTGATTTTATCAAACCTCTAAGGGTGACTCGGTGGTTAGCACTGCTGCCTCACAGCACCACAGTCCTCAGGCTCAATTCCAGCTTATGGCAACTGTCTTGAGTGTAGTTTGCACATTCTCCCTGTGTCTGCGTGGGTTTCCTCTCACAGTCCAAAAGATGTGCAGGTCAGGTAAATTGGCCGTGCTAAATTGTCCCATAGTGATTGGCGCATTAGTCAGCGGGAAATGGGTCTGGGTGGGTCACTCTTCGGAGGGTCGGTGTGGACCTGTTGGGCTGAAGGGCCTGTTCCCACACTGTAGGGAACCTATAAGGTCACGCTCCGGGGATGACGGATTCCGCCTCTCCCTGTAGCTCAAATCCTCCAACCCTGGTGACATCCTTGTCAATCTCTTCTGAACCATTTAAAGGTACACAACATCCTTCCGAGAGGAGGGATGCCAGAATAGTAATATCAATAGCTGTGCACACCCAGAACTCCTACACTTCCCACAGATGGTAGAGATCCCTTGGCCACACCTGTGACTAAGAAATGGCAGATAATTCAGGATCCCCCATTGAACAACGAAAACGCAATTTAGCAGAAACGGTGCAAAAATTGAGAAACCTCTTACAGAGAATTCAGCTACCCAAAACCTCAACAGTTCCAGATAACAGCAGTCATGCTGAAACGTGGGTGGCATGCTGGCTCAGTGGTTAGCACTGCTGCCTCACAGGGCCAGGGACCCAGGTTCAATCCCAGCCTCGGGTGACTGTATGTGTGGAGTTTGCACATTCTCCCCTGTGTCTGTGTGGGTTTCCTCCGGGTGCTCCGGTTTCCTCCACCAATCCACAGAGATGCAGGTTAGGGTGGATTGGCCCGTGCTAAATTGTCCCATAGTTCCCAGGGATGTGCGGGTTAGGGTGGATTGGCCCGTGCTAAATTGTCCCCGTAGTGCCCAGGGATGTGCAGGTTAGGGTGGATTGGCCGTGCTAAATTGTCCCCGTAGTGCCCAGGGATGTGCAGGTTAGGGTGGATTGGCCGTGCTTAATTGTCCCCGTAGTGCCCAGGGATGTGCAGGTTAGGGTGGATTGGCCCGTGCTAAATTGTCCCCGTAGTGCCCAGGGATGTGCAGGTTAGGGTGGATTGGCCGTGCTAAATTGTCCCATAGTTCCCAGGGATGTACAGGTTAGGGTGGATTGGCCCGTGCTAAATTGTCCCATAGTTCCCAGGGATGTGCAGGTTAGGGTGGATTGGCCCGTGCTAAATTGTCCCATAGTTCCCAGGGATGTGCGGGTTAGGGTGGATTGGCCCGTGCTAAATTGTCCCCGTAGTGCCCAGGGAAGTACAGGTTAGGGTGGATTGGCCCGTGCTAAATTGTCCCCATAGTGCCCAGGGATGTGCAGGTTAGGGTGGATTGGCCCGTGCTAAATTGTCCCCATAGTGCCCAGGGATGTGCAGGTTAGGGTGGATGGGCCATGCTAAATTGTCCCCGTAGTGCCCAGGGATGTACAGGTTAGGGTGGATTGGCCCGTGCTAAATTGTCCCCATAGTGCCCAGGGATGTGCAGGTTAGGGTGGATGGGCCGTGCTAAATTGTCCCCATAGTGCCCAGGGATGTGCAGGTTAGGGTGGATGGGCCATGCTAAATTGTCCCCGTAGTGCCCAGGGATGTACAGGTTAGGGTGGATTGGCCCGTGCTAAATTGTCCCCATAGTGCCCAGGGATGTGCAGGTTAGGGTGGATGGGCCGTGCTAAATTGTCCCATAGTTCCCAGGGATGTGCAGGTTAGGGTGGATTGGCCCGTGCTAAATTGTCCCATAGTTCCCAGGGATGTGCGGGTTAGGGTGGATTGGCCCGTGCTAAATTGTCCCCGTAGTGCCCAGGGAAGTACAGGTTAGGGTGGATTGGCCGTGCTAAATTGTCCCCATAGTGCCCAGGGATGTGCAGGTTAGGGTGGATTGGCCCGTGCTAAATTGTCCCCATAGTGCCCAGGGATGTGCAGGTTAGGGTGGATGGGCCGTGCTAAATTGTCCCCGTAGTGCCCAGGGATGTACAGGTTAGGGTGGATTGGCCCGTGCTAAATTGTCCCCATAGTGCCCAGGGATGTGCAGGTTAGGGTGGATGGGCCGTGCTAAATTGTCCCCGTAGTGCCCAGGGATGTGCAGGTTAGGGTGGATTTTCTGTGCTAAATTGTCCCCGTAGTGCCCAGGGATGTACAGGTTAGGGTGGATTGGCCGTGCTAAATTGTCCCCATAGTGCCCAGGGATGTGCAGGCTAGGGTGGATTGGCCCGTGCTAAATTGTCCCCATAGTGCCCAGGGATGTGCAGGTTAGGGTGGATTGGCCGTGCTAAATTGTCCCCGTAGTGCCCAGGGATGTGCAGGTTAGGGTGGATTTTCTGTGCTAAATTGTCCCCGTAGTGCCCAGGGATGTACAGGTTAGGCTGGATTGGCCGTGCTAAACTGTCCCATAGTGCCCAGGGATGTGCAGGTTAGGGTGGATTGGCCCGTGCTAAATTGTCCCATAGTGCCCAGGGATGTGCAGGTTAGGGTGGATTGGCCCGTGCTAAATTGTCCCCGTAGTGCCCAGGGATGTGCAGGTTAGGGTGGATTGGCCCGTGCTAAATTGTCCCCGTAGTGCCCAGGGATGTGCAGGTTAGGGTGGATTGGCCGTGCTAAATTGTCCCCATAGTGCCCAGGGATGTGCAGGTTAGGGTGGATTGGCCGTGCTAAATTGTCCCCGTAGTGCCCAGGGATGTACAGGTTAGGGTGGATTGGCCGTGCTAAACTGTCCCATAGTGCCCAGGGATGTGCAGGTTAGGGTGGATTGGCCCGTGCTAAATTGTCCCCGTAGTGCCCAGGGATGTGCAGGTTAGGGTGGATTGGCCGAGCTAAATTGTCCCCGTAGTGCCCAGGGATGTGCAGGTTAGGGTGGATTGGCCCGTGCTAAATTGTCCCCGTAGTGCCCAGGGATGTGCAGGTTAGGGTGGATTAGTCAGGACTAAATGTAGAGTAAAAGGATAGGGGAAGGGGTTGGTGTGGGCCTCGTGCCTGTTTCCACACTGTAGGGGTTCTATGAAAAGCTCAGCAGGTCTGGTAGCATCCGTGAAGAAAAATCAAAGTTAAAATTTCGGGTCTGGTGACCCTTCCTCAGAACCAGAAACGTTAACTTTGATTTCTCTTCACAGATGCTGCCAGACCTGCTGAGCTTTTCCAGCCACCTCCAGTTTTTCGTTTCTGATTCACAGCATCTGCAGTCCCGTCGGTTTTTAATAAATACAGTAACTGCTACTAATTGAATGTTCCAATTTAGTAACTTGTCTCATAAATACTCTTGGCAAAAAGGCAAATTCAGAAAAATTGATTTGTCTCACAGGCAACCTAACACCATTAACCCCTCCCCATTCCCCCACCCTATGCCCCCTCCCCTTTCCGCCCTCCCTCGCTCTCCCCATTTACCCCTCCGCTTACCCCTCCCCTTCCCCACTAACCCATCCCCTTCCCTGTGCTCCCTCCCCATTCCCTCCTCACCAGTCCCACCCTCTGCGCTCCCCCTCTCCATAAACCCCCTTCCCCATAAACCCCAATCCCCTTCCCCATAAACCCCTTCCCATTCCCCTTTCCCCCTCCCCCGTAAACCCCATTCCCCTCCCCATAAACGCCCCTCCCATAAACCCCCTTCCCCATAAGCCCCATCCCCATTCCCCATAAATTCCATTCCCCCTCCCCAAAAAAAACATTCCCCATAAATCCCATTCCCCTTCCCCATTATCACCCTCCCCCGTAAACCCCCTTCCCCATAAACCCCATTCCCCATATACCCCCTTCCCCATAAACCTCATTCCCCCTCCCGATAAACCCCATTCCCCATAAAGCCTATTCCCCCTCCCTGTAAATCCCATTCCCCATAAACCCCTTTCCCCCTCCCCGTAAACCCCATTCCCCATAAACCCCATTCCGCATAAACCCCATTCCCCATAAACCCCCTTCCCCATAAACCCCATTCTCCATAAAACCCATTCCCCCTCCCCATAAACCCCATTCCCCATAAACCCCATTCCCCATAAACCCCCTTCCCCATAAACCCCATTCTCCATAAAACCCATTCCCCCTCCCCATAAACCCCATTCCCCATAAACCCCATTCCCCATAAACCCTATTCCCCAACAAGCCCATCCCCCCTCCCCATAACTGCAGGAGGCCCCTGCAGTTAAAACCTGCACGCCCCCCAACCCCCCATGCCCCCCCCTCCCCCCAGCCCCCAACAACACCAAACGTTTCTCGTCCCGTTCCACCAGTCCTGGGGCATGATGAGTTCCCATCCAAATCCTCCTTCTCCAATGTGATGCCCTCACAGCGGGCAGTGGGGTCCAGATGCCACTCTGGGTGAACACGTCCTCACCTCCCCCCTCCCCCTCACCCCGTCCCTTTCCCTTGGACGCTCCTGCCCCTTCCCTTACTCCGGTCATCAATCCCTCCGTCGAGGGGTTAAAATTCCTTCCTGTCTCCCCTCTCTATATCCCTCATCATGCTCTTCATCTCAAACATGTCCCCACTCAATCTCCCTCCACTCCAGGGAAAACTACCCCAGTCTGTCCAATCTCTGTTTATCACTGAAACTCTCCAACCCCCAAAGGGGTAACATCCTGGTAAATCTCTCCCAGTCCCCAAAGGGTAACATCCTGGTAAATCTCTCCCAGTCCCCAAAGGGTAACATCCTGGTAAATCTCTCCCAACCCCCAAAGGGTAACATCCTGGTAAATCTCTCCCAGTCCCCAAAGGGGAACATCCTGGAAAATCTCTCCCAGCCCCCAAAGGGTAACATCCTGGTAAATCTCTCCCACACCCTAAAGGGTAACATCCTGGTAAATCTCTCCAAGTCCCCAAAGGGTAACATCCTGGAAAATCTCTCCCAGCCCCCAAAGGGTAACATCCTGGTAAATCTCTCCCAACCCCCAAAGGGTAACATCCTGGTAAATCTCTCCCAGTCCCCAAAGGGGAACATCCTGGAAAATCTCTCCCAGCCCCCAAAGGGTAACATCCTGGTAAATCTCTCCCAGTCCCCAAAGGGTAACATCCTGGTAAATCTCTCCCAGTCCCCAAAGGGTATCATCCTGGTAAATCTCTCCCAGTCCCCAAAGGGTAACATCCTGGTAAATCTCTCCCAGTCCCCAAAGGGTAACTTCCTGGTAAATCTCTCCCAGTCCCCACAGGGTAACATCCTGGGAAATCTCTCCCAGTCCCCAAAGGGTAAAATCCTGGTAAATCTCTCCCAGCCCCCAAAGGGTAACATCCTGGTAAATCTCTCCCAACCCCCAAAGGGTAACATCCTGGTAAATCTCTCCCAGTCCCCAAAGGGTAACATCCTGGTAAATCTCTCCCAGCCCCCAAAGGGTAACATCCTGGTAAATCTCTCCCACACCCTAAAGGGTAACATCCTGGTAAATCTCTCCAAGTCCCCAAAGGGTAACATCCTGGTAAATCTCTCCCAGTCCCCAAAGGGTAACATCCTGGGAAATCTCTCCCAGCCCCCAAAGGGTAACATCCTGGTAAATCTCTCCCAGTCCCCAAAGGGTAACATCCTGGTAAATCTCTCCCAGGCCCCAAAGGGTAACATCCTGGTAAATCTCTCTCAGCCCCGAAAGGGTAACATCCTGGTGATTCTCTCCCACCCCCCAAAGGGTAACATCCTGGTAAATCTCTCCCAGCCCCCAAAGGGTAACATCCTGGTAAATCTCTCCCAGTCCCCAAAGGGTAACATCCTGGTAAATCTCTCCCAACCCCCAAAGGGTAACATCCTGGTAAATCTCTCCCATTCCCAGAGGGTAACATCCTGGTAAATCTCTCCCAGCCCCCAAAGGGTAACATCCTGGTAAATCTCTCCCAGTCCCCAAAGGGGTAACATCCTGGTAAATCTCTCCCAGCCCCCAAAGGGGCAACATCCTGGTAAATCTCTCCCAGTCCCCAAACGGTAACATCCTGGTAAATCTCTCCCAGTCCCCAAAGGGTAACATCCTGGTAAATCTCTCCCAACCCCCAAAGGGTAACATCCTGGTAAATCTCTCCCAGTCCCCAAAGGGGAACATCCTGGAAAATCTCTCCCAGCCCCCAAAGGGTAACATCATGGTAAATCTCTCCCAACCCCCAAAGGGTAACATCCTGGTAAATCTCTCCCAGTCCCCAAAGGGGAACATCCTGGAAAATCTCTCCCAGCCCCCAAAGGGTAACATCCTGGTAAATCTCTCACAGCCCCCAAAGGGTAACATCCTGGTAAATCTCTCCCAGTCCCCAAAGGGTAACATCCTCGTAAATCTCTCCCAGCCCCCAAAGGGTAACATCCTGGTAAATCTCTCCCAGTCCCCAAAGGGTAACATCCTGGTAAATCTCTCCCAACCCCCAAAGGGTAACATCCTGGTAAATCTCTCCCATTCCCAGAGGGTAACATCCTGGTAAATCTCTCCCAGCCCCCAAAGGGTAACATCCTGGTAAATCTCTCCCAGTCCCCAAAGGGGTAACATCCTGGTAAATCTCTCCCAGCCCCCAAAGGGGTAACATCCTGGTAAATCTCTCCCAGTCCCCAAACGGTAACATCCTGGTAAATCTCTCCCAGTCCCCAAAGGGTAACATCCTGGTAAATCTCTCCCAACCCCCAAAGGGTCACATCCTGGTAAATCTCTCCCAGTCCCCAAAGGGGAACATCCTGGAAAATCTCTCCCAGCCCCCAAAGGGTAACATCCTGGTAAATCTCTCCCAACCCCCAAAGGGTAACATCCTGGTAAATCTCTCCCAGTCCCCAAAGGGGAACATCCTGGAAAATCTCTCCCAGCCCCCAAAGGGTAACATCCTGGTAAATCTCTCCCAGTCCCCAAAGGGTAACATCCTGGTAAATCTCTCCCAGTCCCCAAAGGGTATCATCCTGGTAAATCTCTCCCAGTCCCCAAAGGGTAACATCCTGGTAAATCTCTCCCAGTCCCCAAAGGGTAACATCCTGGTAAATCTCTCCCAGTCCCCACAGGGTAACATCCTGGGAAATCTCTCCCAGTCCCCAAAGGGTAAAATCCTGGTAAATCTCTCCCAGCCCCCAAAGGGTAACATCCTGGTAAATCTCTCCCAACCCCCAAAGGGTAACATCCTGGTAAATCTCTCCCAGTCCCCAAAGGGTAACATCCTGGTAAATCTCTCCCAGCCCCCAAAGGGTAACATCCTGGTAGATCTCTCCCACACCCTAAAGGGTAACATCCTGGTAAATCTCTCCAAGTCCCCAAAGGGTAACATCCTGGTAAATCTCTCCCAGTCCCCAAAGGGTAACATCCTGGTAAATCTCTCCCACCCCCAAAGGGTAACATCCTGGTAAATCACTCCCAGACCCCAAAGGGTAACTTCCTGGTAAATCTCTCCCAGACCCCAAAGGGTAACATCCTGGTAAATCTCTTCCAGACCCCAAAGGGTAACTTCCTGGTAAATCTCTCCCAACCCCCAAAGGGTTACATCCTGGTAAATCTCTCCCAACCCCCAAAGGGTAACATCCTGGTAAATCTCTCCCAGTCCCCAAAGGGTAAAATCCTGGTAATTCTCTCCCAGTCCCCAAAGGGTAACATCCTGGTAAATCTCTCCCAACCCCCAAAGGGTAACATCCTGGTAAATCTCTCCCAGTCCCCAAAGGGTAACATCCTGGTAAATCTCTCCCAGCCCCCAAAGGGTAACATCCTGGTAAATCTCTCCCACACCCGAAAGGGTAACATCCTGGTAAATCTCTCCAAGTCCCCAAAGGGTAACATCCTGGTAAATCTCTCCCAGGCCCCAAAGGGTAACATCCTGGTAAATCTCTCCCAGTCCCCAAAGGGTAACATCCTGGTAAATCTCTCCCAGCCCCCAAAGGGTAACATCCTGGTAAATCTCTCCCAGTCCCCAAAGGGTAACAACCTGGTAAATCTCTCCCAGGCCCCAAAGGGTAACATCCTGGTAAATCTCTCCCAGCCCCCAAAGGGTAACATCCTGGTGATTCTCTCCCACCCCCCAAAGGGTAACATCCTGGTAAATCTCTCCCACCCCCCAAAGGGTAACATCCTGGTAAATCTCTCCCAGCCCCCAAAGGGTAACATCCTGGTAAATCTCTCCCAGTCCCCAAAGGGTAACATCCTGGTAAATCTCTCCCAGGCCCCAAAGGGTAACATCCTGGTAAATCTCTCCCAGCCCCCAAAGGGTAACATCCTGGTGATTCTCTCCCAGCCCCCAAAGGGTAACATCCTGGTAAATCTCTCCCACCCCCAAAGGGTAACATCCTGGTAAATCTCTCCCAGTCCCCAAGGGTAACATCCTGGTAAATCACTCCCAGACCCCAAAGGGTAACTTCCTGGTAAATCTCTCCCAGACCCCAAAGGGTAACATCCTGGTAAATCTCTCCCAGACCCCAAAGGGTAACTTCCTGGTAAATCTCTCCCAACCCCCAAAGGGTCACATCCTGGTAAATCTCTCCCAACCCCCAAAGGGTAACATCCTGGTAAATCTCTCCCAGTCCCCAAAGGGTAACATCCTGGTAAATCTCTCCCAGTCCCCAAAGGGTAACATCCTGGTAAATCTCTCCCAGTCCCCAAAGGGTAACATCCAGGTAAATCTCTCCCAGTCCCCAAAGGGTAACATCCTGGTAAATCTCTCCCAGTCCCCAAAGGGTAACATCCTGGTAAATCTCTCCCAGCCCCCAAAGGGTAACATCCTGGTAAATCTCTCCCAGCCCCAAAGGGTAACATCCTGGTAAATCTCTCCCAGTCCCTGCACCGTCTCCCGTACTATCATAGAGATTCCAGAACTGCACGCAGTGTTGTCACTGTGCCTAATCAATCCCTTGTGGAATTTCAGCATAACCCTGCTGCTCTCAAAACCTATGTTGGAGCATGTTACTGCAGATGCTGGAGTTTGTCCAGAAGACAGCGAATGTCGGAGCTCGGAAGGAGTAAGACAGCGTCCATGGAGAGAGAGCGAGCTAATGTTTTTGAGTCTGGGTGAAGATTCATGTGGACTCAAAATGTCAGCGTGCTCTCTCTCCATGGATGCTGTCTGACTTGCTGTGATCTCCAGCATTTTTTTGTTTTAAATATCCTAGCTCCCTTTCTTCGCCTTCTGGATACAGTATGGTCTGTGGTCAGACCATCGCACGCATAGAACATAGAACATAGAACAATACAGCACAGAACAGGCCCTTCGGCCCACGATGTTGTGCCGAACTTCTATCCTAGATTAAGCACCCATCCATGTACCTATCCAAATGCCGCTTAAAGGTCGCCAATGATTCTGACTCTACCACTCCCACGGGCAGCGCATTCCATGCCCCCACCACTCTCTGGGTAAAGAACCCACCCCTGACATCTCCCCTTCCACCCTTCACCTTAAATTTATGTCCCCTTGTAACACTCTGTTGTACCCGGGGAAAAAGTTTCTGACTGTCTACTCTATCTATTCCTCTGATCATCTTATAAACCTCTATCAAGTCACCCCTCATCCTTCGCCGTTCCAACGAGAAAAGGCCGAGAACTCTCAACCTATCCTTGTACGACCTACTCTCCATTCCAGGCAACATCCTGGTAAATCTTCTCTGCACCCTCTCCAAAGCCTCCACATCTTTCCTAAAGTGAGGCGACCAGAACTGCACACAGTACTCCAAATGTGGCCTAACCAAAGTCCTGTACAGCTGCAACATCACCTCACGACTCTTGAATTCAATCCCTCTGCTAATGAACGATAAATGGCCAATTTTCACTCCTGCATGAAAATTGGCCATTTGGCCCATTAAATCTGTTCTGTCATTCAATGGTTAATCTGATAATCCTTGACTCGAGTTTTCTGCCTTCCCCCCCCCCCCATAACCCTTGATTCCCCTTCCTGACTTCAAATCTGTCTGACCCAGCCTCGACAGGAGATGCCCTGATTCATTTCCCTTGGAGAGAAGGGGCTGTCTCCTCACCTCTGTTTTAGATTTAGATTACTTACGGTGTGGAAAGAGGCCCTTCGGCCCAACAAGTCCACACCGACCCTCCAAAGAGCAACCCACCCAGACCCATTCTCCTACATTTACCCCTTCACCTAACACTACGGGCAATTTAGTCTGGCCAATTCACCCTAACCTGCAGATCTTTGGACTGTGGGAGGAAACCAGAGCAAACCCACACAGACACGCAGGGGGAGAACGTGCAAACTCCACACCGACAGTTGCCTGAGGCTGGAATCGAACCTGAGACCGTGAGGCCGCAGTGCTAACCACTGTGCCACCCTGCCGCCCACTAGACAGGCCAGTCATTCGGAGTTCCACTCGTACAGCACGGAAACAGACCCTCTCAGTCCAACTCGGATCAAACTATACCAATCCCACCTTCCCGCGTTTGGCCCTTATCCCACGCAACCCTTTCCTGTTCTTGCACCGATCTTTTCAATTCAGCGTTTCATTTGGAATCGAAAGTTGAGGGGGTTTCCTGGGACTGACGGAGTTTGGCACGTGCTGGGAAGCTCACGGTTCTGAGAGATGGAGACTGCACCGAGCTCCACCCGGTTTCAGGACGCACATGGACGCGGCTTTGAAAAGTCAGAATCTTCAAGGTGGAAGACCTTTCTGTCTTCAGTCTTCAGTCCCAATGTCTGTTTTGTTCATGTCATACAATAAACTCCGTATTGGTTCAGACAAAGGACTCATCTTGTTAGATTAGATTGCGTGGGAAATAGAAGGCACTCACTTCGGTAATTTCAGTCCGAGACAAGATGTGAAGCAGCAGTATCATTTATTATACTCTTGCAACAGTGGTGTCTACAAGATAGGCACCCCGAGTTAAACAACTATACGATTTTTATACAATTCATTTCTCTTTCCCACCTCCCACTACTCTGGACCCGGGGCCCCTTCCTCTTGTCTATCTCTTGCCTTATCTGACATTGTGCATGACAAAGTCCATTTCACCACATCCCTCTGTGATCTATTGTTAGCATATATCCTCCTTCACTGCCATCTGCTTCCTTGCTTGCGAAAGCAACATTTTCTCTCATTCTTCGTCCACACTGAACCTTAGATTCCTCTTGATTGTGGTTTTTGCAGATGCTTTATAACCGTTTGTACGAGCACATCTAGCTTAACCGACACTCCCTTCCTGATTCAGCCTTGTGATTTTTGCAGAAACAACATTTATAATTGCTCATCACAATTAGACTCCCTACAGTGTGTGAGGAAACAGGCCCTTCGGCCCAACAGATCCACACCGACCCTCCGAAGAGTAATCCACCCAAACCCCTTTTCCCTCTGACTCATGCACCTGATTGACAATTTAGCACGTGCCAATTCACCCTGACCTGCACATCCCTGGGCACTACCGGGACAATTTAGCACGGCCAATCCACCCTAACCTGCACATCTTTGGACTGTGGGAGGAAACCGGAGCACCCGGAGGGAACCCACACAGACACGGGGAGAACGTCCAAACTCCACACAGTCAGTCGCCTGAGGTTGGAATCGAACCCGGGACCCTGGTGCTGTGAGGCAGCAGTGCTAACCACTGAGCCACCGTTAATAGTCACTTGGTGACAGCGAGGTAATCCAAGCCAGAGTTGGAGGATTTGAGCGACAGGGAGAGGCTGAATAGACTGGGGCTGTTTTCCCTGGAGCGTCGGAGGCTGAGGGGTGACCTTATAGAGGTTTATAAAATCATGAGGGGGGGCATGGAGAGGGTAAATAGACAAGGTCTTTTCCCCCTGGGGTGGGGGGAGCCCAGAACTAGAGGGTTATAAAATCATGAGGGGGGGGGACATGGATAGGGTAAATAGACAAGGTCTTTTCCCCCTGGGGTGGGGGGAGTCCAGAACTAGAGGTTTATAAAATCATGGGGGGGGGGCATGGATAGGGTAAATAGACAAGGTCTTTTCCCCCTGGGGTGGGTGAGTCCAGAACTAGAGGGTTATAAAATCATGAGGGGGGGGTATGTATAGGGTAAATAGACAAGGTATTTTCCCCCTGGGGTGGGGGGAGCCCAGACCTAGAGGGCGTAGGTTTAGGGTGAGAGGGGAAAGATATAAAAGAGACCTAAGGGGCAACTTTTTCCCCCAGAAGGTGGTGCGTGTATGGAATGAGCTGCCAGAGGAAGTGGTGGAGGCTGGTACAATTACAACATTTAAGAGGCATTTGGATGGGTATATGAATAGGAAGGGTTTGGAGGGATATGGGCCGGGTGCTGGCAGGTGGCACTAGATTGGGTTGGGATATCTGGTCGGGTAAACCGAAGGGTCTGTTTCCGTGCTGTACATCTCTATGACTCTATAAAAGCAGGAGAAAATAGGCTGGCGGTCACAGTGGGGGTCAGGTAGTGTCACAGGTGGCATGGTGGCTCCGTGGTTAGCACCAGGGAGCTGGGTTCGATTCCCACCTCGAGTGACTGTCTGTGTGGTGTTTGCATGTTCTCCCTGTGTCTGTGTGGGTTCCCTCTAGTTTTCCACCACAGGGAGTGGGGTGTATTATTTCCCCTCCCCCCCCCCAATTCTATTTTGATTTAATCCCTGCCCTCCCCTTCACTGTTTGATCACACAGCATTGCCGTCTGAGGAGGGCCCTGCTTGTCACTGGCTACTTGGGTGTTTGCTTACTTCCTGGTGATGGAATATCAAGAAAGATTTACATGTTGTTCTTCACTGTGTCCAACACCCGCACGCACGCACACACACACACACACACACACACACACGACACATGACTGCTGGGGAAAAATAAGCTGTCGTGTGGAGAAAACTTTTGAAAAGACAAAAAAAAAGAATTAACGGGAGCAGCAGAGGGAACAAAAATATAAACAGGAGCGTTCGAAGTTTAAAAAAAACAGAAAAATTAAAAGCAGGAATAAAAATTATTGCAGATGCTGGAATCGAAATATGCTGGAGTCACAGCAGGTCAGGTGGCACGGTGGCTCAGTGGTTAGCACCGCTGCCTCGTGGCACCAGGGTCCCGGGTTCGATTCCAACCTCGGGTGACTGTGTGGAGTTTGCACATTATACCCAACCCCCCCCCCCCGCCCCCCCCCCCCTCCCTCCCCGATTCCGGTCTGCGTGGGTTTCCTCCGGGTGCTCCGGTTTCCTCCTACATTCCAAACATGTGCAGGTCAGGGTGGATTGGCCCGTGCTAAATTGTCCCGTAGTGCCCAGGGATGTGCAGGTTAGGGTGGATTGGCCGTGCTAAATTGTCCCGTAGTGCCCAGGGATGTACAGGTTAGGGTGGATTGGCCGTGCTAAATTGTCCCCGTAGTGCCCAGGGATGTACAGGTTAGGGTGGATTGGCCCGTGCTAAATTGTCCCCGTAGTGCCCAGGGATGTGCAGGTTAGGGTGGATTGGCCGTGCTAAATTGTCCCCGTAGTGCCCAGGGATGTGCAGGTTAGGGTGGATTGGCCCGTGCTAAATTGTCCCGTAGTGCCCAGGGATGTACAGGTTAGGGTGGATTGGCCGTGCTAAATTGTCCCCGTAGTGCCCAGGGATGTGCAGGTTAGGGTGGATTGGCCGTGCTAAATTGTCCCCGTAGTGCCCAGGGATGTGCAGGTTAGGGTGGATTGGCCCGTGCTAAATTGTCCCGTAGTGCCCAGGGATGTACAGGTTAGGGTGGATTGGCCGTGCTAAATTGTCCCCGTAGTGCCCAGGGATGTGCAGGTTAGGGTGGATTGGCCGTGCTAAATTGTCCCCGTAGTGCTCAGGGATGTGCAGGTTAGGGTGGATTGGCCGTGCTAAATTGTCCCCGTAGTGCCCAGGGATGTACAGGTTAGGGTGGATTGGCCGTGCTAAATTGTCCCCGTAGTACCCAGGGATGTGCAGGTTAGGGTGGATTAGCCGTGCTAAATTGTTCCATAGTGCCCAGGGATGTGCAGGTTAGGGTGGATTGGCCGTGCTAAATTGTCCCCGTAGTGCCCAGGGATGTGCAGGTTAGGATAGATCGGCCGTGCTAAACTGTCCTGTAGTGCCCAGGGATGTGCAGGTTAGGGTGGATTAGGCTGGACTAAATATAGGGTTGAGGAATGGGTCTGGGTGAGTTGCTCTTCAGAGGGTCGGTGTGGACTTGTTGGGCCGAAGGGCCTGTTTCCACACTGGAGGGAATCTAATTTATATCCAGAGTGAGGCGCTGGAAAAGCACAGCAGGTCTGGAAGCATCTGAGGATCAGGAGAGTCGATGTGTTGGCCATAAGCCCTTCATCAGGAATGAGGCTTGCAGGCCTGTGGTGGGGGGGAGGTGATGACAGATACATGGGAGGGGAGTAGGGCTTATTTATAATGTCTCAATTTATATTTCTAATTTATACGTCTCAATTAAGTCACCTCTCAACCTTCTTCTCTCTAACAAGGGGTGTGTTTGAGGGGCTCAGCAGTGAGTTGGGGGAGGTAGTTACTAAGTTATCCAGGTGTTAGAACAAGTATTAATCTCTAACCTATCTGTGGTAACTACTCAGTTAAATGTGTCCGAACGAGGATCTAACGTTTGAATTGAGGCAACATCTTTGTAGGTTTTTATTTCCCACAAAATGGTTTCTCGATTAAAAAAAGAATCCTCTATGAACCTGTACTGCTGATTCGCAGAATTAAGCTGAAATTCAAAGGTGAGAGGATAATAGAGTTTTCATAAAATGAATACTGACACATTAATCGACCATTTGAACCAACCTTGATCTGATTTATGACTTGACAATTTACATAAATAAGATTTCTTTCCCAGGCAATATCACTGGATTAACTTGCTGTAAATGCTGTCACCTTATTATATGTGATTGGTCTTTCTTGTGATTAAGGTTGCACTATTTCTTAAAAAAACATATAAAGAATGTGTAATTTTCAAATGTAAATGTGCAACTTCACCACAGAACACTGAAGCCTTAAACCTCTAAATTGCTGGATAGAATTGTGTCAATGTCCCTTAATTAAAAAAAACTAATTACCCTTCCTTTTTTGAGTAGACCATATTCGTTGATTCTTTTGACCAATCTCGAACCGAGAGGCCTCTCTTGAGAGGCCTTACATCTTCATGAATCCTTCGAAGTCTACAGCTCAAACTCAAGTCTCCTATTTTGGCACAGGGTTCCCGATGCTGAGTAATTGCCCATCAGTTGTTTCTCCTTCCCAGGCAGTGCCTGAACATAGAGTCTTGGTGTTGTCCCAATGCTTTTGGTCAGGGTAGACTACAGTACACTTCACTGATGACCCAAGCTTTGTGCAAGGTCAGAGCTATAGTGAACGGTTTATGTGAGGAAAGATGGGAGGACGTTTAAGAAGAACAGGCATTTGGGTTGAATGGTTAGTTGATGAGCCGATCTAAAGCTAACACATACTATACAGAGCAACTGGCACCTCCGATTTCAGGAGACTCTGATACAGAACCATCACACGGATGGGGTCGGAATAATGGCTGTCTCGGTGAACTGGAATGTAACAGGTGAGGGTACAATTGGGAACAAAAACGACGTGGACGTTGCTGGAAAAGCTCAGCAGGTCCGGCAGCACCTGTGCAGAGAAATCAAAGGTAACGTTTTTGGAGCCAGCGACTCTTCGGACTGGACTGAGAAAGTTAACTTTGATTTCTCTGCACAGGTGCTGCCGGACCCGCTGAGCTTTTCCAGCAACGTCTGGGTTTTGTTTCTGATTTCGGTCCTTTTGGTTTTTTTTTTAGTTTGTATCCGAAGTGGCTCTGACCGATGGACGTTTTACGATTTGCCGTTTGATTTAAGGATATTTGAGAGCCGCGTTGTCGAGGGATCCAGGAACAACAGAATCTCGTGATCGAATGGTTCCGCCGTTTGCGCGACGATGTCGCCAGCGCCGAGCAACGCCGAACGTTTGCTATTATTGATTCGCTAGGTAACCGCAGGGTTTCATTGTCGGAGGCCAATCAGAGCGCGGTTCCGTTGAACGGAACGCTGGGCAGGGCGCAGTATAAATAGGGCGAGCGGCGTCCCACACGCCACATTCTCAGGGACAGTGAGAACAACCAAAGATCATGGTGAGCACGATCAGGGGAGAACACGCAGGGCAAGGGCTTTGGTTCAAGACACAGGGATAGCAGGATCCAAAGGATGGGAATCAATTGGGAGGAGGAATAGATCAGGAGGACGGGGATTCACTCGGACAGGGAGATCCCCTGGGAGACAGAGAGAGAGAGAAACCACAGCCAGGCAAGGAATCCTATGTGAAAGAGAAAGTCGAGCCCATTGGGAAGCCAGGTCATCCCCAAGGACAGGGACCTCAGGGAGATGAAAAACCTCCAAAGGGGGGAGGTGGGGGGGAACGCTAACAGAGAGGTAAGTCAACAGGGATGTTGGGAATGTGCTGGAGAAAGGGCCATGGAACAAATGCTGCAAGGGGATTCACACAGGAGGGATACAGTGAGGCCATGTTAAAACAATGACGGCAGATGCTGGAAACCAGATTCTGGATTAGTTGGTGCTGGAAGAGCACAGCATTTCAGGCAGCATCCGAGGAGCTTCGAAATCGACGTTTCGGGCAAAAGCCCTTCGTCAGGAATAAAGGCAGGGAGCCTGAAGCGTGGAGAGATAAGCTAGAGGAGGGTGGGGGTGGGGAGAAAGTAGCATAGAGTACAATGGGTGAGTGGGGGAGGGGATAAAGGTGATAGGTCAGGGAGGAGAGGGTGGAGTGGATAGGTGGAAAAGAAGATAGGCAGGTAGGACAAGTCCAGACAAGTCATGAGGACAGTGCTGAGCTGGAAGTTTAGAACTAGGATGAGGTGAGGGAAGGGGAAATGAGGAAACGGTTGAAGTCCACATTGATGCCCTGGGGTTGAAGTGTTCCGGGGCGGAAGATGAGGCGTTCTTCCTCCAGGCGTCTGGTGGTGAGGGAGCGGCGGTGAAGGAGGCCCAGGACCTCCATGTCCTCGGCAGAGTGGGAGGGGGAGTTGAAATGTTGGGCCACGGGGGCGGTGTGGTTGATTGGTGTGGGTGTCCCGGAGATGTTCCCTAAAGCGCTCTGCTAGGAGGCGTCCATTTTTACCTGTACAGTGAGGCTCAAACGAGGGAAGCGATGAAGTATCCCATCAGGAACCAAGCAGCCGTCACACAAAACCCACATGGTGCAGGAATTCTTGCTCCTTCTAGCTGACAGGAGGAAGCACTAGCCTCCGAACCGTGCAGATTGTTCCATGTTCTCTCTCCCCTGCAGCGCGAGTGTCTCTCTCTTCACATTGGCCAGGCCGGTGTACAAATCGGGAACGCCTGCTGGGAGCTGTATTGCCTGGAGCATGGCATCCAGCCGGATGGGCAGATGCCCAGTGACAAGACCATCGGAGGTGGGGATGACTCCTTCAACACCTTCTTCAGCGAGACCGGGGCGGGGAAACACATTCCCCGGGCGGTGTTCATAGATCTGGAGCCCACCGTGATTGGTAAGAGGGAGAGGGCTTCGGGTCATGGGCTCAGTGAGTCCGTGCCCTCCGATATGGGTCGGAGACTCCGACGTTTGCCGGGTTGTTCTTCGTTCCTGTTTGTAAATCCCTGCTCCCTGTCCCCAGATGAGGTCCGCACCGGCACCTACCGGCAACTGTTCCACCCTGAGCAGCTGATCACCGGCAAGGAGGACGCGGCTAACAACTACGCCCGGGGCCACTGCTCCATCGGCAAGGAGATTGTGGATCTGGTCTTGGATCGTATCCGGAAGCTGGTAGGTTGACTATCGGAGACATTGGTGAAGCTGAGCTGCTTCCCTCCCCATTTACCACAGCCCCATCTCACCACCGTGAGCTCACCCACCACCTTCAGAAAAACCTTTATCTATGGCCATGTGACCCAGGTACACAACTCTAGTCATTGACTCCTTGATCTCTTCTTCCTGTCAATTCGATACTCCCAGGGACATAAAGATGACACCGACACTGCTCCCAACGTTGAAGTGTACGCTCAGTACCCTGACTGAATTCCACCATTCAATCTACACCCCTTCCAGCCGACAGTCACTGCTCTCTCCCTCCAGGAGATCAACCAACCTCCACTCTCACTGCCCCCTGGGAAACCGTTTTTCACTTCAGTTTGGCGCTGGACACAGTTTCTTGCCGCATGTTTCACCTTTTTACACCTTATTTGCCCACAGGCTGACCAGTGCACGGGACTGCAGGGTTTCCTCATCTTCCATAGTTTCGGGGGTGGCACCGGCTCCGGTTTCACTTCCCTCCTGATGGAGAGGCTCTCCGTCGACTACGGCAAGAAATCCAAGCTGGAGTTCGCCATTTACCCGGCTCCCCAGATCTCCACCGCGGTGGTCGAGCCCTACAATACGGTGCTGGTCACCCACTGCACCCTGGAGCACTCCGACTGCGCCTTCATTCTGGACAACGAGGCCATTTACGACCTCTGTCGGCGGAACCTGGACATCGAGAGACCGACCTACACCAACCTCAACCGCCTCATCGCGCAGGTGGTGTCGTCCATCACCGCGTCCCTCCGGTTCGACGGTGCCCTCAACGTGGACCTGACGGAGTTCCAGACCAACCTGGTCCCCTACCCCCGCATCCACTTCCCCCTGGTGACCTACGCCCCCCTCATCTCTGCCGAGAAGGCTTACCACGAGCAACTCTCGGTGCCGGAGATCACCAACGCCTGCTTCGAACCGGCCAGTCAGATGGTGAAGTGCGACCCGCGCCAGGGCAAGTACATGGCGTGCTGCATGCTGTACCGAGGGGACGTGGTGCCCAAGGACGTCAACGCCTCCATCGCCACCATCAAGACCAAGCGCTCCATCGCGTTTGTGGATTGGTGCCCGACTGGGTTCAAGGTGAGTGCGGGATTTGGGAATGTGCAAGTCATGTCTCTCGTGCACTGCATTTCCAGTCTGGCAGATTAAACAAAAAAAACCCCCCACTGTTTCTCTGTCCACAACCATCAGGAACAAACGCTTCCTATTTCTGGATCAAATTGGAGCTCCCTCTGGGGTAGAATTCCCTCAGCTCAATCCTTAATTGCGGCCCTCAGTTTCCCAGGAACACACTGGTTTCAAACACTATCATGGCCAGCCCCAGAAACAAAATAATCTTCAAAAGGTATAATAAAGGATTGAATTTGTTGCCTCCTTCCACTTTGAACAGAAACTGAAGGATGAAACTTGACAGTAAGAGCTTAGTGAACAACCAGAGTGAGATACATAAATGTAATGTTCATGAACATGATGCTCTCATCACACAGTAACCACTCCACATTGTCCAGTTACACTAACTGACAGGTCTGACGTTTCTGCAGCTTTCATCTCCCAGACCTCGGGATTCTGGAATTGTTCCTGAAGTTTGGAAAGCAGCAAAGGTCACCCCACTATTTACGACAGAAGAAACAAAAACAGGGAAGGACAGACCCGTCAGCTTCCCGTCAGCTTCCCGTCAGCTGCCGGGGAAATGCTAGGCTCAGTGATAAAGGTTCTGATAGACCGACCCTTGGATAAAAATGACGGGATTCTGCAGAGTTTGCATGGATTTGTGAGTGGCGACTTGGACAGGCTGGGTGAGTGGGCAGGAACGTGGCAAATGGAACATAACGTGGTTAAAAAAAAAGGGTGAGGTTAGCTGGAGGAACAGTGTGCACTTCTTTAAACGGTGATCGGTTGTGAAGTGTGGGATGTACAAAAGGACCTGATCTCCTCATCAATGAGTCCCTGTCGGCTAACAGGCAAATCACTCGGCAGGTTAATGGAACGTTAGCTTTTGGTCCAAGAAGGGTTCAGCACAGGAGGACTGAACTCCTCCACCTGGGAGTATAACGGCCTGGTATAGCAACTGCTTGCCCCAAGGGCCTGCAAGAGACTCCACAGAGTTGTGAGTGCAGCCCAGACCATCAGGGAAGCCAACCTCCCATCCACAGACTCCACGTCTCATTGCAGCTCAGAGGCTGGCAACGTCATCGAAGTCCCCTCCCCCACCCCAGTAACGCTCTCTTTCAACTACTTCCACCCAGTAGTAGATACAGAAGCTTACACACACCCCAACAGGTTCAAGGACAGCTCCTTCTCTGCTGCTATTGAACGGCTGAATGAGTCTCTCTCACTTCAAAGAACATTGACTTTGCTCACTCTGGTCTTGCTTTGTGTCCCTCTCCTGTGCAGCCATTATCTTGTCTGCCTCCCTCTGTCTTCGCGCCCTATGTCCTTGCTTGCTGTGATCTGTCTCTACAGCTCGCAAAACAAAGCTTTTCACTGTACTGAGGTACATGGGGCCTCAATAAACCAAATCAGTTCAGTTGCCTTGGTGAGACCATAGCCGACTGCAGTCTTTCTCCATTTCCCTGAGGGAAGGATGGTGTTGCCTGATGGGAGTGCAGCAGAGGGTCAACATGTCATCTCGTTTCCCCCCTCTCCCCGTATCAGTCGAAGCAAAACCCTCAGAGACACAGTATCCTTTATTCCAGGCCCTGGAGGGAGAGAGAACGATGTGCACAGAGACACGAGTGCTCAGTCTTCTCTCGAGCAGCGGATTCTTAATGAATTATATCGTCACTCTCTGGGAACAGCATCCAAACAAGGCAATGTCCATACTGACGGGGTGACAGTTACAATCAGCGAGTGTTAACAGTAAAGATTAAGCCATCTGGTGTTATACAATGGACGTCCATCACTTGGTTGGCTGGCTTCACTTAATGAATGCTTTCCACCTTGTTAACCGACTTTACATAATGAATGCGTTTTCATCTTGTTAAATGTCTTTACGTAAGGAATGCTTTTTCCACCTCGTCAACCCACTCCCCTTGCCTCTCCAGCACCTCATTGTTTACTGCAAGTTCTTATCTGATCCAAGTCATGCTGGCTGAGCCTTTGTCTCACACAACCCCAAACTTAACTCTTTCTCTACCTGCTCATACCTTGTACACTTTCTCAACCAGACTTGGTTCCTGAGATGGTGGACTGTTTGCTAAAGCGATATTGGGCAATACTGAGAGATGATCTCACTTTAAACTAACAAAATAATTAATAGGGATAGAGAGGGTAGATGTGGGTAATATGCTTCCCCTGGCTTAGAGAGACTAGAACTGGGGACACAATTTCAAAATAGGATGGACGTGACTTTGTCTGGAGGTTGGAATTCTCTATCTCAGAGGGCTCCTGAAGCTCAGACATGATGAGCTTGAAGTAGGGACGGACAGGTTTCTAAATATCAAAAAACCAAAATACTGTGGATGCTGGAAGTCAGAGAAGGCTGGAGGAACTCAGCAGATCTGGCAGCAACTGTGGAGAGAGAAACAGTTACCGTTTCGAGTTACACTTTACAGTTTCTCCAGAATTCTCAGTTTGTTCTAAATAACAGTGTTCTCAAAGGATTCTGGGAACAGTGTGGGGAAAAGGCTCTAAAATGGACGATTGACGATTATACTGACCGTCATACGGAGCGGCCTCCTCTATTTTTCTACGTTTCTAATCTAAACGCATCCTCTTGTCCCTCCACAGGTCGGCATCAACTACCAACCCCCGACCGTGGTACCAGGGGGCGACCTGGCGAAGGTGCAGCGGGCCCTCTGTCAACTGAGCAACACCACCGCCATTTCCTTGGCTTGGACCCGCATGAACCTCAAGTTCGACAAGATGTACGCCAAGCGGGCCTTTGTGCACTGGTACGTGGGGGAGGGCCTGGAGGAAGGGGAATTCCAGGACGCCCGGGAGGACATGGCCTCGCTCGAGAAGGATTACGAAGAGGTGGGGGTCGACTCTTCCTCGCTGGACAGGAAGGCCGAAGAGGAAGAGTAGTATTTATTAATTCAGATGGTTGAAGACATTTTATCTTTATTTAATTTTGATATTATAGATTTTATTTCAGAGAATAAACTTATTTTAAGTTATTTTGCATGGGTGCCTGTGGTCAATTTAGAACTGTGAAATTATTGGGAGACGTGGGGTGGAGGGAAAAAGAGAGGAGAGAATGAAGAGAGCCAGAAATCAGGTTCATCAAAAACTCAACAAAGTTGCATTCAAGGAGTCAGCAAACATATCAGTCATAAAGCTCTGGGCCATTGATCACGATGATCTGATCACTCATTGAGTTGAATGAGGAACATCAATCTGAAAGCCGCAGAGCTGAGAGTGACAATTCTGAGGGATCAAGGTCTGGTGGGTGCAAATCTGATTGATGGCTCTTCAAATGAGCAATTCACATACTCTCATTCGTCAGCTTGCTGCGTGAAATTCTGCACATTCTTTCACATAGCCCAACTCTCTTTCATACCATCATTAAACTTGCCTCCAGCCCACTCTCAGACTCACAGGCCAGACCTTCCCCAATCCTTGCAAACAAGTTCCTTTCAATTTCTCCGTTGGCAAATGACCTTAAACGTGTGCTCTACTTTTCTTGATCCCTATATTGTGGCAAGCTTCTGCCTGTCCAGGCCTTCATTACTTTGACTGGCTCGATCCCATCTCTTTTCAGTCGATCTCTTCGCACAAAACAGTCCCAATCCCGTCAGTCCATTGGATGTATCTCATCTCTGGAACCATCATCATGGATCTTTCTGCACGGCATTTTCTTTGGAAATTTTACATTATCCTTCTCACCACATTGCAGGTTGCATTTTCAGTTTCAAACTGTACTCAGTTCACTGATGTTCGGGTCAATCTTGTGGCTATGGCAACCTAACGAAGCCGATACCAATCCCTCGTCAACTCCGTGACCAACAATCTCCCAGGCGGTGAAGCAACCACGATCCAGGGCACTTCTGTTAGTTGCTTACTCTGTCAATTTTGTGACCATGTCACGCCTGCCTTTTTTTTACCACAATTCTGCACCACGTCGCGTCTGGAAGACCGTGTGCAGCCGATTAAACTTCTTAAGCTTCTCTGTGACCGCGTCAAAAAAAAAATTCAAGCGAGTTCGTTCAACGTATTTTGTCCTGAACCAATCCTTTTCTTAATAATTACCTCAAGTCATAACATTTGGCCCCAAGTTATTGTTCCCAGAATCCCCTTCACCAAGGCAAACCGATTGGCTTGAAGTTCACAGGACATCTCGACACCTTCGTTTTCGGCCCAGTCTCTTTCCACACTTCCTCTCAGCTTGTCTCATTTACTCTGTCATTCCCCATCTGTTTCTATACTCAGCCTGGCCCGTGATTGATTAACCAGCTAACAATCATGACAAGAAAACATTTCCCCCCCCCCCCCCGCTTTATCTTCATCTCTATAAACATAAAATACAAAGCAGGACTCATGAACAGAGCTTCGCCCGGAGGCCCACTGAAGATGTTACCTCGTAGGGTGACGAAACGTCTGGAAATGGACCTTCCAGCTCAGCGAGCAAACCTACATCCCGAACCTCAACCTGAGCTACAAAATCTTCTCAAAACTCGCTAAAATATCATCGTGCCAGTTCAGGACAGGTCGTGACAATAAATATTTGGGGCATGACATTTAATATTTAATTAATAGTTAGCAGAGTCAGCCTAGGAGAGGAGGAGACTGTTGTGGTAGAGGTGGTAGGAAAAATATTTGAATCGTGACTTTAGAATAATATTAAGTAGGTTGTTGGACAAAGCACAGTGGCAGAAGTAGAGAGATAATAGGAAGTAACATTATTGGTTTATTGTAATTCTAGAGTGAGGTAATTCTGACTAACATAAGTTGGGCAAGCGAACAAAAACGGGATAACGAAAAGATATAAAGAGCCATGGACCCTGAGGTTTGGGGGCATTTGAGAATTTGCTTTCTGAGGGTCACGGTCTTTTGTTTGCAAATAAAAGGCTTACTTGTTGAAGAACTCTTATTATGAGGGGCATGGATAGGGTAAATAGACAAAGTCATTTCCCTGGGGTCGGGGAGTCCAGAACTAGAGGGCATAGGTTTAGGGTGAGAGGGGAAAGATATAAAAGAGACCTAAGGGGCAACGTTTTCACGCAGAGGGTGGTACGTGTATGGAATGAGCTGCCAGAGGAAGTGGTGGAGGCCGGTACAATTGCAACATTTAAGAGGCATTTGGATGGGTATATGAATAGGAAGGATTTGGAGGGATATGGGCCGGGTGCTGGCAGGTGGGACTAGATTGGGTTGGGATATCTGGGTCAGCACGGACGGGTTGGACCGAAGGGTCTGTTTCCGTGCTGTACGTCTCTCTGACTCGATAACTCTCCTCATCTTGTCATGGAGAAAATGTCGAGAATCGCCAGGAGACGCAGACAGTCCTTCAAGAAGTCAGTCTTTTACTTGCAAACAAAAAAAAACCGTGACGCTGAGAAAGCAGATTGGCAAAAGCCCACGAACTTCGGGGTCTGTGCTTTTTTTAAATATCTTTTTTTATCGTGTTTCTGTGCTTTTTTTAAATATCTTTTTTTATCGTGTTTCTGTTAACTTATCAGCATGTCCAACTATATTAGTCAAAGTACCTCACTCTAGCTACACAATAAACCAGCAATGTTAGTTCCCATTACCTCTTCAGTTGTACACTCTACTTAATGTTATTCTAATGTCACGGTTAGATATTTATTGCAACAATGGTCTTTCATTCCAGACCCTACCTAATATTTTCCTAATGTCATGATTAGATATTTATTATTAACTCTTCCATTCCAGACTAACCTGTCATGATAGGTATTTCGCTATTACAATAGTCTTCTGTCTCAAGCTGACTCTACTAACTATTAATTAGATATTTAATGTCATGTCCCAAATGTTTATGGTCCCAATCTTGTCATAATGACACTTAACAGGGAGACTCCCTCAACCAACTGTTATCTCATCTCAGCGTTAACCTTACTCTGCTCATTGATGTAAGAGTGTTCCACTATTTTGATCCCATCCTGCCTTCCACACACCACAGATTGCCAGTGGTCTTCATGCTTTAACCCTTCCCACGCTTTCATGCTCTTTAAATTTTCTATAGTCACCTAGTGATTCTCTACATTTTCTCCATGACTGTGAGGGGCTGAGAGACGACCAGCTTGGAGGCTCTGCTCGGGGAGATTGCCAGATGAAATGAGGTTGGTGACAGTGGCGGACATTTTGGACACAGTGGGGTCACGGCCCAGGGGGAGACAGAGCTGTCCGAGATCGGGCACATGTAGGCGACATATGTGAGACAACAGCAGTACCACCCTTATCAGCAGGGTCAATCACAAAGTCAGGGTTGGACCTCAGAGCATGGAGTGCAGTCAGTTCCCGGGAGGCTTGGTTGGAATAGATGAGGGAGGGGTGGGCCGAGCAATTAAGGAGACCGACATTACGTTGCTGGTTCTCAACGCACAGGTCAAGCGCGAGTAAAAGGCCACAGGGAGGAGTCGTGGTGGAAGGAGAGTGTTGGAGGTCAGTGGAGGGGGTCTGTGCTCGGGTCCTAAAGGACAGAGCGACGAGACGGGTCTGTGGCAGATAGCGAGGGAACCAATGAGAGGGAAGGACATACTTGACCTCATCCGCATCAATGCTGCAGATGCGTCTGTCTGTGCTGAAAGAGTGACCACTGCAGAGTCCTTGTGGAGACAGAGCACTGCCTTCATATTGAGAACACCCTCCGTCATGCTGTGTGACAATGTCACCCTCCGTCATGCTGTGTGCTAAATGGGACAGCCTTTGAACAGATCTGAAACCCAAAACGATGCACCCATAATGCACCGGGGGGGCCCATGAACAGCAGCAGAATTGCACTCCAGCACAATCTGCAACCTCATAGCCTGGCATACCCCCCCACCTAAGTATGACCATCAACCAAGGGTTGGTCCAATGGAGAGTGGAGGCGGGCATGCCAGGAACTAGGCACTCGGCACAGCTGAAAATGAGGTGTCAGCCTGGGGAAGCCACCAAACAGGGGCTACCGCGTACCAAACAGCATCAGCAACAAGGGATAGGCACGTGGTCCGCAATCAACCAATCAGAGTTAAGCTCCTCCGCCCTGTCACAGCCAGTTGTGAACGGCGATGGTGGACAATTCCGACAACCGAAGGAGGAGGCTCCACAAATATCTCCGTCGTCAACGGTGGGAGGGCCCGCAGCTTGAGGACAAACGTGAGGGATGAAGGACCCGAGACAATCTTCAATCAAAGAGTACCAAGTGGATGATCCATCTCAACCTCCTTCAGTGGTTCTCAGCGTCACAGATGGCAACCTTCAGTCAATTTGTTTCACTCCACAGGACATCGGGAAATGGTTGGAGGCACTGGATGAGGCGGTGCCTATGGGTCCTGATAGCATTCCGACAACGGCACCGAAGACTTGTCTTCCAGAACTTTCCACACAGTTCTAGCCTAAACTCTTCCAGTAAAGCTACAACGCGGATGTGGAAAATTGCCCAGGTATGCTCTGTACACAAGAAACAGGACTAACTCAACCTGGCCAAATGCCACTTCACGAGTCTGCTCGCGACCATCAGTAAAGTGATGGAAGGTCTCATCGACAGCCCTATCCCGAGGCACACGCTCAACAAATACCTGCTCATTGATGCCCAGCTTGGGTTCCACCAGGGTCACTCAGCTCCTGACCTCATTATAGCCATTCAAGCCATGGGCCTAAGAGCTGAATTCCAGAGGGGAGAGACAACCCAAGGGGCGTTGAGTCCTGCCAAACTGGATTCAATGGGAATCAGGGGACAAATACCTGGAGTCACAGCTGGTGGTGGTTGTTGGAGGGGAGTTATCTCAGCCCCAGGATCACTCTGCAGGAGTGAGCTGTTTCATTAATGACCTTCCTCCAACACAGGATCAGAAGTGGGGATTTTCCTCAACGATGGGGCGGAAACAGACCCTTCGGTGCAAATCGCTGACGTCGACCAGATATCCTAACCTATTCTGGTCCCATTTGCCAGCACTTGGCCCATATCCCTCCAAACCCTTCCTATTCATATACACATCCAGATGCCTCTTAAATGTTGCAATTGTACCAGCCTCCACCACTTCCTCTGGCAGCTCATTCCACACACGTACCACCCTCTGGGTGAAAACGTTACCCCTTAGGTCTCTTTTATATCTTTCCCCTCTCACCTTCATCTTAACTTATGTCCTCCAGTTCTGGGCTCCCCCCACCCCAGGGGGAAAAGACCTTGTCTATTTACCCTATCCATGCCCCCCCCCCATGATTTTATAAACCTCTATACGGTCATCCCTCAGCCCCTGACGCTCCAGGGAAAACAGCCGTAGCCTATTCAGCCTCTCCCTCCAGCGCAAACCCTCCAACCCTGGCAACATCCTTGTAAATCTTTTCTGAATCCTTTCAAGTTTCACAACATCTTTCCCGATAGGAAGGAGACCAGAATTGCACGCAATATTCCAACAGTGGCCTAACCAATGTCCTGTACAGCCGCAACGTGACCTCCCAACCCCTGCACTCAATACTCTGACCAATAAAGGAAAGCATACCAAACGCCTCCTTCACTATCCTATCTACCTGTGACTCCACTTTCAAGGAGCTATGAACCTGCACTCCAAGGTCTCTTTGTTCAGCAACACTCCCTAAGACCTTACCATTACGTGTATAAGTCCTGCTAAGATTTGCTTTCCCAAAATGCAGCACCTCGCATTTATCTGAATTAAACTCCATCTGCCACTTCTCAGCCCATTGGCCCATCTGGTCCAGATCCTGTTGTAATCTGAGGTAACCCTCTTCGCTGTCCACTACACCTCCAATTTTGGGGTCATCTGCAAACTTACTAACTGTACCTCTTATGTTCACATCCAAATCGTTTACATAAATGATGAAAAGTAGAGGGCCCAGCACCGATCCTTGTGGCACTCCACTGGTCACTGGTCTGAAAAACAACCCTCCACCCCCACCCTCTGTCTTCTACCTTTGAGCCAGTTCTGTATCCGAATGGCTAGTTGTCCCTGTAATGCCAGGAGATCCAACCTTGCTAATACCTTACTGAAATCCATATAGGTCACCTTCACCACTCTGCCCTCATCAATCCTCTTTGTTACTTCTTCAAAAAACTCAATCAAGTTTGTGAGACCTGATATCCTACCACAAAGCCGTGTTGACTATCCCGAATCAGTCCTTGCCTTTCCAAATACATGTACATCCTGTCCCTCAGGGTTCCCTCCAACAACTTGCCCACCACCAACGTTAAGCTCACCAGTCTTGTCCTTACCACCCTTCTTAAACAGTGGCAACACATTAACCAACCTCCAGTCTTCCGGCACCTTTCCTGTGACTATCGATGATACAAAACCTGCGCCCACACCTCCTCCCTCACCTCCATCCAAGGCACTAAAGGAGCCTTCCACATCCATCAAAGTTTTACCTGCACATCCACCAATATCATTTATTGTATCTGTTGCTCCCGATGTGGTCTCCTCTACATTGGGGAGACTGGACGCCTCCTAGCAGAGCGCTTTAGGGAACATCTCTGGGACACCCGCACCAATCAACCAGACCGCCCCGTGGCCCAACATTTCAACTCCCCCCTCCCACTCTGCCGAGGACATGGAGGTCCTGGGCCTCCTTCACCGCCGCTCCCTCACCACCAGACGCCTGGAGGAAGAACGCCTCATCTTCCGCCTCGGAACACTTCAACCCCAGGGCATCAATGTGGACTCCAACAGTTTCCTCATTTCCCCTTCCCCCACCTCATCCTAGTTTCAAACTTCCAGCTCAGCACCGTCCCCATGACTTGTCCTACCTGCCCATCTCCTTTTCCACCTATCCACACCACCCTCCCCCACCGACCTGTCACCTTCATCCCTTCCCCCACTCACCCATTGTACTCTATGCTACTTTCTCCCCACCCCCACCCTCCTCTTGTTTATCTCTCCACCCTTCAGGCTCTCTGCCTGTATTCCTGATGAAGGGCTTCTGCCCGAAGCGTCAATTTTACTGCTCCTCGGATACTGCCTGAACTGCTGTGCTCTTCCAGCACCACTCTAATCTAGACTCTGGTTTCCAGCATCTGCAGTCATCGTTTTTACCTATCTCAGCAAGAGACCCAGCAATCACTTCCTCTAGCTTCCCACAGAGGTCTAGGGTACACCTGATCAGGTCCTGGGGATTTATTCACTTTTATGCATTTCAAGACACCCAACTCTTCCTCCTCTGTAATTACTTCAATGTCCTTTCAACAGCAAACACTGATGCAAAATACTCGTTTAGTGTCTTCCCCCATTTCCTGTGGCTGCCTTGCTGATCTTTGAGGTTCCCTATTTTCTCCCTAGTTACCCTTTTGACCTTAATGTTTTTATAAAAACCCTTTGGATTCTCCTTAACTCTATTTGCCAAAGCTCTCTCATGTCCCCGTTTTGCCCTCCTTTTTCCCTCTTAAGTATACTCCTACTGCCTTTATACTCTTCTAAGGATTCACTCGATTTATCCTGTCTATACCTGACATATGCTTCCTTCTTTTTCTTCACCAAACCCTCAATTTCTTTAGTCATCCAGCATTCCCTAAACCTACCAGCCTTCCCTTTCACCCTGACAGGAACATACCTTCTCTGGACTCTCATTATCTCAGTTCTGAAGGCTTCCCATTTTCCAGCCGTCCCTTTACCTGCGAACATCTCTCTCCAATCAGCTTTCGAAAGGTCTTGCCTATGACCGTCTCCAACCCAGCTTTGAAGATTTGAATGGCTTTCGGCGGTCATCAGGCAGAATGTCAGCAGTTGAAGAAACAGATGCATTGAAAGATCAACAGAGGAGGAAGGTCCATCATCTCTCTATAATCCAGACTGTCCCCCTCCCTCTACCCTCCCACACCCTGCAGCCCGACCTCCTTCCTGTATCCTGACCCTGCCTCTTGACCGACCCAAGCCCATCACTTGTCCTCTCCCCTAACCTGTACATTGACCCCTCCCCTCTCTCATGACCCACCCAACCCTGCACCCTGAACTCTCCCCCACTCTGTAACCTGACCGCTCCCCTTGCCTATCTCCTGACCCCACGCACTGTACCCTGACCCCTTCCCCACCATGTATCTTGACCCTATCTCCTGACCTCTCCACCCTGTATCCTGAATTCCCTCCACCCTGCACCCTAACCCTGTACCCTGACACCACCCCCTCCCTCATCCTGTCCCCTGAACTTGTCCCCAACCCTGCCTGTACCCTGACCCTATATCTAACCCTGTACCCTGGCCCCTCCCTAACCCTGTACCCTGACCCCTACCTGACCCTGACCTCTGCCTCACCCTGTACCCATACCCGAACACTGCCCCCACCCTGATCCTGTATCCTGGCCCTGTCCTGACCCTGACCTCTGCCTGACCATGTACCCTGAACCTTCCCTGACCCTGACCTCTACCTGACCCTTTCCCTTGGCCGCTCCCTGACCCTGTATCCTACCTGACCCTGTACCCTGGCCCCTCCATGAGCCTGTACCCAAAAACTCCCCACTCTGTACACTGGCACCTCCCTGACCCGATACCCTGACCCCACTGTGACCCTGACCTCTGCCTGACCCCTCCCTGACCCTGTAACCTAACACTGCCCCCACCCTGACCTCTAGCTCGCCCCTTTGTGACCCTGACCCTGACCCCACCTTGACCTTGTCACCTGACCCTGTTCTCTGGACCCCAGGGGCTTGAAAAGTTGGTGACCACGCCCCCTGAAAGACTCCGCCCCTATCCCAGACACCTCGACACTTTATTGACCGAGCCCCCCACATAGACTCCGCCCATCGCAAATATTAGACCACGCCTACCTCCGCGATGGTGACACCGCCCGCGAGTCGAGACCACGCCCACTCCTGAGATCACCCCAACCGCACAAGGGGGCCGGCCCAAAAGGTGACCCCGCCCACCTATTGTGACCACGGGCAACGCAATGGGCCACGCCCCCTCACTGACAGCGGCCCGTGGGAACAAAGGAACCGCAAATAGCCCCCGCCCCGCGACGGTGACCGTCATGGCGTGGCCCCGCCCACCCCCAGCAACGGGCGCGACAGTCGGAGAGACTCGCGCGATGACCACGCCCCTCCATTATCTGACCACGCCTCCTCCCCCAAGTCTGGCCCCGCCCCATGAAGGACCACGAACCGTTAGGCTTGACCCCTGACCGCAGGCCGGTGGGGAGAGCGCGCGTGCGCGGTGCCGCCGGAAGTGGCCGTCGTCAGGGTCCGAGGCTGAGGGGCCTGGGCTCCAGCAGCGGAGCCTGGGGCTGGAGTTTGGGCAGGGGGGGGTGAGGGGGGCACGGCTCGGGAACCACGGTCAGGTGAGACATTCAACTGATAATCACATTTTATAGAGAATCCGTGGGTTAATCAGGGGGTGTAGCTCTCTCTGTGTCTGTCTGTGAGAGAGTATCTGTTTATAGTGGATCCATGGGGATATCAGGGGGGTGTAGCTCTCTCTGTGTCTGTGAGAGAGTATCTGTTTATAGTGGATCCATGGGGATATCAGGGGGGTGTAGCTCTCTCTGTGTCTGTCTGTGAGAGAGTATCTGTTTATAGTGGATCCATGGGGATATCAGGGGGGTGTAGCTCTCTCTCTGTGTCTGTGTGAGAGTATCTGTTTATAGTGGATCCATGGGGATATCAGGGGGTGTAGCTCTCTCTGTGTCTGTGAGAGAGTATCTGTTTATAGTGGATCCATGGGGATATCAGGGGGTGTAGCTCTCTCTGTGTCTGTGAGAGAGTATCTGTTTATAGTGGATCCATGGGGATATCAGGGGGGTGTAGCTCTCTCTCTGTGTCTGTGAGAGTATCTGTTTATAGTGGATCCATGGGGATATCAGGGGGGTGTAGCTCTCTCTCTGTGTCTGTCTGTGAGAGTATCTGTTTATAGTGGATCCATGGGGATATCAGGGGGGTGTAGCTCTCTCTGTGTCTGTCTGTGAGAGAGTATCTGTTTATAGTGGATCCATGGGGATATCAGGGGGGTGTAGCTCTCTCTGTGTCTGTGAGAGAGTATCTGTTTATAGTGGATCCATGGGGATATCAGGGGGGTGTAGCTCTCTCTGTGTCTGTCTGTGAGAGAGTATCTGTTTATAGTGGATCCATGGGGATATCAGGGGGGTGTAGCTCTCTCTCTGTGTCTGTGTGAGAGTATCTGTTTATAGTGGATCCATGGGGATATCAGGGGGTGTAGCTCTCTCTGTGTCTGTGAGAGAGTATCTGTTTATAGTGGATCCATGGGGATATCAGGGGGTGTAGCTCTCTCTGTGTCTGTCTGTGAGAGAGTATCTGTTTATAGTGGATCCATGGGGATATCAGGGGGGTGTAGCTCTCTCTGTGTCTGTGAGAGAGTATCTGTTTATAGTGGATCCATGGGGATATCAGGGGGGTGTAGCTCTCTCTCTGTGTCTGTGAGAGAGTATCTGTTTATAGTGGATCCATGGGGATATCAGGGGGGTGTAGCTCTCTCTGTGTCTGTCTGTGTGAGAGAGTATCTGTTTATAGTGGATCCATGGGGATATCAGGGGGGTGTAGCTCTCTCTCTGTGTCTGTGTGAGAGTATCTGTTTATAGTGGATCCATGGGGATATCAGGGGGTGTAGCTCTCTCTGTGTCTGTGAGAGAGTATCTGTTTATAGTGGATCCATGGGGATATCAGGGGGGTGTAGCTCTCTCTGTGTCTGTGAGAGAGTATCTGTTTATAGTGGATCCATGGGGATATCAGGGGGTGTAGCTCTCTCTCTGTGTCTGTGAGAGAGTATCTGTTTATAGTGGATCCATGGGGATATCAGGGGGGTGTAGCTCTCTCTGTGTCTGTGAGAGAGTATCTGTTTATAGTGGATCCATGGGGATATCAGGGGGGTGTAGCTCTCTCTGTGTCTGTGAGAGAGTATCTGTTTATAGTGGATCCATGGGGATATCAGGGGGGTGTAGCTCTCTCTGTGTCTGTGAGAGAGTATCTGTTTATAGTGGATCCATGGGGATATCAGGGGGGTGTAGCTCTCTCTGTGTCTGTGAGAGAGTATCTGTTTATAGTGGATCCATGGGGATATCAGGGGGTGTAGCTCTCTCTGTGTCTGTGAGAGAGTATCTGTTTATAGTGGATCCATGGGGATATCAGGGGGGTGTAGCTCTCTCTGTGTCTGTGAGAGAGTATCTGTTTATAGTGGATCCATGGGGATATCAGGGGGGTGTAGCTCTCTCTCTGTGTCTGTGAGAGAGTATCTGTTTATAGTGGATCCATGGGGATATCAGGGGGGTGTAGCTCTCTCTGTGTCTGTGAGAGAGTATCTGTTTATAGTGGATCCATGGGGATATCAGGGGGGTGTAGCTCTCTCTGTGTCTGTGTGAGAGAGTATCTGTTTATAGTGGATCCATGGGGATATCATGGGGGTGTAGCTCTCTCTGTGTCTGTGAGAGAGTATCTGTTTATAGTGGATCCATGGGGATATCAGGGGGTGTAGCTCTCTCTGTGTCTGTCTGTGAGAGAGTATCTGTTTATAGTGGATCCATGGGGATATCAGGGGGGTGTAGCTCTCTCTGTGTCTGTGAGAGAGTATCTGTTTATAGTGGATCCATGGGGATATCAGGGGGGTGTAGCTCTCTCTGTGTCTGTGAGAGAGTATCTGTTTATAGTGGATCCATGGGGATATCAGGGGGGTGTAGCTCTCTCTGTGTCTGTGAGAGAGTATCTGTTTATAGTGGATCCATGGGGATATCAGGGGGGTGTAGCTCTCTCTGTGTCTGTGAGAGAGTATCTGTTTATAGTGGATCCATGGGGATATCAGGGGGGTGTAGCTCTCTCTGTGTCTGTCTGTGAGAGAGTATCTGTTTATAGTGGATCCATGGGGATATCAGGGGGGTGTAGCTCTCTCTCTGTGTCTGTGTGAGAGTATCTGTTTATAGTGGATCCATGGGGATATCAGGGGGTGTAGCTCTCTCTGTGTCTGTGAGAGAGTATCTGTTTATAGTGGATCCATGGGGATATCAGGGGGGTGTAGCTCTCTCTCTGTGTCTGTCTGTGAGAGTATCTGTTTATAGTGGATCCATGGGGATATCAGGGGGTGTAGCTCTCTCTGTGTCTGTGAGAGAGTATCTGTTTATAGTGGATCCATGGGGATATCAGGGGGGTGTAGCTCTCTCTCTGTGTCTGTCTGTGAGAGTATCTGTTTATAATGGATCCATGGGGATATCAGGGGGGTGTAGCTCTCTCTCTGTGTCTGTGAGAGAGTATCTGTTTATAGTGGATCCATGGGGATATCAGGGGGGTGTAGCTCTCTCTGTGTCTGTCTGTGAGAGAGTATCTGTTTATAGTGGATCCATGGGGATATCAGGGGGGTGTAGCTCTCTCTGTGTCTGTGAGAGAGTATCTGTTTATAGTGGATCCATGGGGATATCAGGGGGGTGTAGCTCTCTCTCTGTGTCTGTGAGAGAGTATCTGTTTATAGTGGATCCATGGGGATATCAGGGGGGTGTAGCTCTCTCTCTGTGTCTGTCTGTGAGAGAGTATCTGTTTATAGTGGATCCATGGGGATATCAGGGGGTGTAGCTCTCTCTGTGTCTGTGAGAGAGTATCTGTTTATAGTGGATCCATGGGGATATCAGGGGGTGTAGCTCTCTCTGTGTCTGTGAGAGAGTATCTGTTTATAGTGGATCCATGGGGATATCAGGGGGTGTAGCTCTCTCTGTGTCTGTGAGAGAGTATCTGTTTATAGTGGATCCATGGGGATATCAGGGGGGTGTAGCTCTCTCTGTGTCTGTGAGAGAGTATCTGTTTATAGTGGATCCATGGGGATATCAGGGGGGTGTAGCTCTCTCTGTGTCTGTGAGAGAGTATCTGTTTATAGTGGATCCATGGGGATATCAGGGGGGTGTAGCTCTCTCTCTGTGTCTGTGAGAGAGTATCTGTTTATAGTGGATCCATGGGGATATCAGGGGGGTGTAGCTCTCTCTCTGTGTCTGTGAGAGAGTATCTGTTTATAGTGGATCCATGGGGATATCAGGGGGTGTAGCTCTCTCTCTGTGTCTGTGAGAGAGTATCTGTTTATAGTGGATCCATGGGGATATCAGGGGGATGTAGCTCTCTCTCTGTGTCTGTGAGAGAGTATCTGTTTATAGTGGATCCATGGGGATATCAGGGGGGTGTAGCTCTCTCTCTGTGTCTGTCTGTGAGAGAGTATCTGTTTATAGTGGATCCTTGGGGATATCAGGGGGGTGTAGCTCTCTCTGTGTCTGTGAGAGAGTATCTGTTTATAGTGGATCCATGGGGATATCAGGGGGGTGTAGCTCTCTCTGTGTCTGTGAGAGAGTATCTGTGTATAGTGGATCCATGGGGATATCAGGGGGGTGTAGCTCTCTCTGTGTCTGTGAGAGTACCTGTTTATAGTGGATCCATGGGGATATCAGGGGGGTGTAGCTCTCTCTGTGTCTGTCTGTGAGAGAGTATCTGTTTATAGTGGATCCATGGGGATATCAGGGGGGTGTAGCTCTCTCTGTGTCTGTAAGAGAGTATCTGTTTATAGTGGATCCATGGGGATATCAGGGGGGTGTAGCTCTCTCTCTGTGTCTGTGAGAGAGTATCTGTTTATAGTGGATCCATGGGGATATCAGGGGGGTGTAGCTCTCTCTCTGTGTCTGTGAGAGAGTATCTGTTTATAGTGGATCCATGGGGATATCAGGGGGTGTAGCTCTCTCTCTGTGTCTGTGAGAGAGTATCTGTTTATAGTGGATCCATGGGGATATCAGGGGGGTGTAGCTCTCTCTCTGTGTCTGTCTGTGAGAGAGTATCTGTTTATAGTGGATCCATGGGGATATCAGGGGGGTGTAGCTCTCTCTGTGTCTGTCTGTGAGAGAGTATCTGTTTATAGTGGATCCATGGGGATATCAGGGGGTGTAGCTCTCTCTGTGTCTGTCTGTGAGAGAGTATCTGTTTATAGTGGATCCATGGGGATATCAGGGGGTGTAGCTCTCTCTCTGTGTCTGTGAGAGAGTATCTGTTTATAGTGGATCCATGGGGATATCAGGGGGATGTAGCTCTCTCTCTGTGTCTGTGAGAGAGTATCTGTTTATAGTGGATCCATGGGGATATCAGGGGGGTGTAGCTCTCTCTCTGTGTCTGTCTGTGAGAGAGTATCTGTTTATAGTGGATCCATGGGGATATCAGGGGGGTGTAGCTCTCTCTGTGTCTGTGAGAGAGTATCTGTTTATAGTGGATCCATGGGGATATCAGGGGGGTGTAGCTCTCTCTGTGTCTGTGAGAGAGTATCTGTGTATAGTGGATCCATGGGGATATCAGGGGGGTGTAGCTCTCTCTGTGTCTGTGAGAGTACCTGTTTATAGTGGATCCATGGGGATATCAGGGGGGTGTAGCTCTCTCTGTGTCTGTCTGTGAGAGAGTATCTGTTTATAGTGGATCCATGGGGATATCAGGGGGGTGTAGCTCTCTCTGTGTCTGTAAGAGAGTATCTGTTTATAGTGGATCCATGGGGATATCAGGGGGGTGTAGCTCTCTCTCTGTGTCTGTGAGAGAGTATCTGTTTATAGTGGATCCATGGGGATATCAGGGGGGTGTAGCTCTCTCTCTGTGTCTGTGAGAGAGTATCTGTTTATAGTGGATCCATGGGGATATCAGGGGGTGTAGCTCTCTCTCTGTGTCTGTGAGAGAGTATCTGTTTATAGTGGATCCATGGGGATATCAGGGGGGTGTAGCTCTCTCTCTGTGTCTGTCTGTGAGAGAGTATCTGTTTATAGTGGATCCATGGGGATATCAGGGGGGTGTAGCTCTCTCTGTGTCTGTCTGTGAGAGAGTATCTGTTTATAGTGGATCCATGGGGATATCAGGGGGTGTAGCTCTCTCTGTGTCTGTCTGTGAGAGAGTATCTGTTTATAGTGGATCCATGGGGATATCACGGGGGTGTAGCTCTCCCTGTGTCTGAGAGAGTATCTGTTTATAGTGGATCCATGGGGATATCAGGGGGGTGTAGCTCTCTCTGTGTCTGTCTGTGAGAGAGTATCTGTTTATAGTGGATCCATGGGGATATCAGGGGGGTGTAGCTCTCTCTGTGTCTGTGAGAGAGTATCTGTTTATAGTGGATCCATGGGGATATCAGGGGGGTGTAGCTCTCTCTCTGTGTCTGTGAGAGAGTATCTGTTTATAGTGGATCCATGGGGATATCAGGGGGGTGTAGCTCTCTCTGTGTCTGTGAGTGAGTATCTGTTTATAGTGGATCCATGGGGATATCAGGGGGGTGTAGCTCTCTCTCTGTGTCTGTGAGAGAGTATCTGTTTATAGTGGATCCATGGGGATATCAGGGGGGTGTAGCTCTCTCTGTGTCTGTGAGAGAGTATCTGTTTATAGTGGATCCATGGGGATATCAGGGGGGTGTAGCTCTCTCTGTGTCTGTCTGTGTGAGAGAGTATCTGTTTATAGTGGATCCATGGGGATATCAGGGGGGTGTAGCTCTCTCTCTGTGTCTGTGAGAGAGTATCTGTTTATAGTGGATCCATGGTGATATCAGCGGGGTGTAGCTCTCTCTGTGTCTGTGAGAGAGTATCTGTTTATAGTGGATCCATGGGGATATCAGGGGGGTGTAGCTCTCTCTGCGTCTGTCTGTGAGAGAGTATCTGTTTATAGTGGATCCGTGGGGATATCAGGGGGGTGTAGCTCTCTCTGTGTCTGTCTGTGAGAGAGTATCTGTTTATAGTGGATCCAGGGGATATCAGGGGGGTGTAGCTCTCTCTGTGTCTGTGAGAGAGTATCTGTTTATAGTGGATCCATGGGGATATCAGGGGGGTGTAGCTCTCTCTCTGTGTCTGTGAGAGAGTATCTGTTTATAGTGGATCCATGGGGATATCAGGGGGGTGTAGCTCTCTCTCTGTGTCTGTGAGAGAGTATCTGTTTACAGTGGATCCATGGGGATATCAGGGGGGTGTAGCTCTCTCTGTGTCTGTCTGTGAGAGAGTATCTGTTTATAGTGGATCCATGGGGATATCAGGGGGGTGTAGCTCTCTCTCTGTGTCTGTGAGAGAGTATCTGTTTATAGTGGATCCATGGGGATATCAGGGGGGTGTAGCTCTCTCTCTGTGTCTGTCTGTGAGAGTATCTGTTTATAGTGGATCCATGGGGATATCAGGGGGGTGTAGCTCTCTCTGTGTCTGTGAGAGTACCTGTTTATAGTGGATCCATGGGGATATCAGGGGGGTGTAGCTCTCTCTCTGTGTCTGTGAGAGAGTATCTGTTTATAGTGGATCCATGGGGATATCAGGGGGGTGTAGCTCTCTCTCTGTGTCTGTCTGTGAGAGTATCTGTTTATAGTGGATCCATGGGGCTATCAGGGGGGTGTAGCTCTCTCTGTGTCTGTCTGTGAGAGAGTATCTGTTTATAGTGGATCCATGGGGATATCAGGGGGGTGTAGCTCTCTCTCTGTGTCTGTGAGAGAGTATCTGTTTATAGTGGATCCATGGGGATATCAGGGGGGTGTAGCTCTCTCTCTGTGTCTGTCTGTGAGAGTATCTGTTTATAGTGGATCCATGGGGATATCAGGGGGGTGTAGCTCTCTCTGTGTCTGTCTGTGAGAGAGTATCTGTTTATAGTGGATCCATGGGGATATCAGGGGGGTGTAGCTCTCTCTGTGTCTGTGAGAGAGTATCTGTTTATAGTGGATCCATGGGGATATCAGGGGGGTGTAGCTCTCTCTCTGTGTCTGTGAGAGAGTATCTGTTTATAGTGGATCCATGGGGATATCAGGGGGGAATGTAGCTGCGTGTACATATGCGTGATGGAGAGACTGTGTTCTCTGATATTTTGTCACTGTGCTGGAGCCATGAAACATTTTGTCACCATCCACCAGCTCCGTGAGCCCGCTGATCCACACCCTGCGTTCGAAAATCTTCTCCAAAATCTCAAATGTCTCCGGGTGCAACGGTCTCCAATTGGCCCGAAGGTGGGAAAGCCACCCCCTTCTGATCGAGTATCTCCTGCCAACAGCTGTCCACCTTGGCCATTTGCCTCAGGCGCCAGGTATTACCAGGATGGCTCCAATACAAACCACCTCACGTGCCGGGAGAGCAGCCGATCAGGATGGCCACAGAGTGATCAGGACGGCCGCAGAGCGCTGCACGAAATCAGAAAAGATGCCCGCGACCGAATCTCCAAACACGAACGAGGTATTTTGCGCCAAACCTCAATGTACACTGACTCGACTGTCTCTGAGTGGATGAGCCATCAACACTGAACCACAGCAGACCAAGGTAAAGGAAAGACGAGCCCTCCAAGAAAAACAGTCCCAGGTCTCTCACAACAATGTCACGGCTGATCCCGACACTCGGATGAAGAATCTGTTTGACCGGCATTGCCGCACGCACACAGAAATAGCTGCCCGAGGTCAAGGGATGAATTTCGACCCCGGGAATGCGGATCGAAAGGTCTTCCTCGCAGCAGTGGAATCCATCCTGAAAGATAACGGGCTTCTGGAAGAGACCCAACAGGCCATCAGACAGACAGGAGCACCAATACCGGGCGGAAACTAAGAAGAGGACACTTCCAACACCCTGAAAAGGAAAGGATTCAGGAAACCGAGAAATACCGTCATCCTTCTAGCAGATGTGGGCTGCATGACCTTGGTCCTGAACGGAACACAATACAGGGGAACCTCGATTATCCGAACGAGATGGGCAGGCACTATTTCGTTCGGATAACCGATCATTCGGTTAATCAATTCAATGCCTTTGCTCTGGGGCTCGGAGATTTTATAGTCTGCTCCCCGGTCAGGACGCTGCAGCAGCACACAGCGCACGCGAGATCTCACCCCTGTCCAACACCGCCCCTTTTCCCCAAAACATCCAACACCTCCCCCACCCGCCCAACCGTCAACTCCTCCCCCGCCCCCTCCAACCCCGTCCAGCACTGCCCCCACCCCCTCTTTGGGGCAACAATAAGACTGCTGCTGGTGCCTTTATGGGGTAAGTCTCCAAATAGTGTGTGTGCACGCACACACCCTCACATATACACTCTCACTCACATATACACACTGACATATATACACACACACTCACATATATATACACACACACGCATATATATACACACACACTCACGTATACACACACACTCACATATACACACTTACATACACTCACGTATACACACACACACTCGCATTCACTCACGCACTCACATATACACACACTCTCACATGCACACACTCACACACACTCATACTCACACACACACTCACATATACACGCACACACTCATATACACACACACAATCTCTCTCACTCACACACACACAGCCTCATTCACAGTCTCACACACACACACACACACACACACACACACACACACTCTCTCTCTCTGACATACACAGCCTTACACACTCACGTCACACACACACGTTCTATCACAAACGTTCTCACACACGCGCTCTCTCACACACGCGCTCTCTCACACACGCGCTCTCTCACACACGCGCTCTCTCACACACGCGCTCTCTCACACACGCGCTCTCTCACACACGCGCTCTCTCACACACGCGCTCTCTCACACACGCGCTCTCTCACACACGCGCTCTCTCACACACGCGCTCTCTCACACACGCGCTCTCTCACACACGCGCTCTCTCACACACGCGCTCTCTCACACACGCGCTCTCTCACACACGCGCTCTCTCACACACGCGCTCTCTCACACACGCGCTCTCTCACACACGCGCTCTCTCACACACGCGCTCTCTCACACACGCGCTCTCTCACACACGCTCTCTCTCACAATCTCTCTCACAATCTCTCACACAATCTCTCACACAATCTCTCACACAATCTCTCACACAATCTCTCACACAATCTCTCACACAATCTCTCACACACTCTCACTCTCACATTCTGTCACATGCTCTCACTCACGCACACACTCACTAACGCTCTCTTACACACACACACACTTTCACTCACGTACACACACACTCTCGTGCACACACACACTCTTTCACTCACTCGCACACTCTCGCGCGCACACACACTCTTGTGCACACAGTCTCTCTCGCGCAAACTCTAATACACACACACACTCTTTCACGCAAACGCACTCGCACAAGCGCACACTCTGGCACTCACACTCTCTCGCACTCACACATTCACTCACACACACACATATACACTCGGATTGGTACTCGGATAATCGAGGTTGCTCTGTACATTGGAAAAGCCAACGCGCTACTCGCCGATGCCAACAGGTGGCGATGGACCCGACTGCACAGCCAGAAAACCGCATGACAGCGTTGGTGAGGAAACTTCACAAGGCAGGAGAACTTAACAAGACAGACCTCCAACTATGAAACCTGAAGGATCCAACACCCCCCCCCCCCCGTATCTGCGGGTTACCACAGATACATAAACGAGGGGACCCCCCCCCTTCCCACCGTCCTCAGACCCATCGTCTCACCTCCCGCCACCATGACCAGCAAAGGAACTGCAACGCAAACTGAACCACACCTGGCCGAAGACTGGAGTCAGCCCGTCCTCTTCAAGCAGGAATTCGTTCACATCGTCAAAGACACCCAGGTAGAGCACGACAAGGTCATGGTTCCCTGCGACCCTATTCACATCAATAAATGTCGCCCTGGCCAAAGGAACACTGGCCTTGCTGCTGAACGAACCGAGGACACAAACACCAGACAGCACCGACTCCATCAGCCAGCACAGCATCCCCCACGTCACCGAAGACTCCTTTCAGATTCTGTTTCTCACACAGAAAGTGAGTACGCGGGCACGGCAGTTAATAAGGAGGCCAGGTGGAATTTTGGCACTCAGTGCTGAAGGAAGAGGGTAGAACAGTAGGGGAGTGTTGTTGCAATGATACAAGGCATTGGCAAGCCGGCATTTCGAGTAATACGGATCATTTTCGTTCCCCCTTGATCGGGGAGTTGCATTGGAGGCAGTTCACAGCAGGTTGACGAGATTAGTTCCGAAAGTGAGGGACTTCGTCTAACAAAGAGAGATTGAACAGCTCCTGGTGGTTATAAGAATGAGAGGTGATCTAATAGAGGTAGAGAAGGTGCTAAAGGGGACTGACCATGTCGACGTCGAAAAGATCATCCTCCCACCCCCCAACTCCCGATGGAGCAATCGTTGACGAGAGGTTTTAGGATAAGGGGTACCAGACATTAAGCAGGAATTCTTTCTGTCCCAACAGTCATGAATCTGTGAGGATGTGTAGGTTAGAGTGGATTGGCCATGCTAAATTGTCCCCGTATTGCCCAGGGATGTGCAGGTTAGGGTGGATTGGCCGTGCTAAATTGTCCCCGTAGTGCCCAGGGATGTACAGGTTAGGGTGGATTGGTCGTGCTAAATTGTCCCATAGTGCCCAGGGATGTACAGGTTAGGGTGGATTGGCCGTGCTAAAGTGTCCCGTAGTGCCCAGGGATGTACAGGTTAGGGTGGATTGGCCGTGCTAAATTGTCCCTGTATTGCCCAGGGATGTACAGGTTAGGGTGGATTGGCCGTGCTAAAGTGTCCCGTAGTGCCCAGGGATGTGTAGGTTAGAGTGGATTGGCCGTGCTAAACTGTCCCCGTAGTGCCCAGGGATGTGCAGGTTAGGGTGGATTGGCCGTGCTAAATTGTCCCTGTATTGCCCAGGGATGTACAGGTTAGGGTGGATTGGCCGTGCTAAATTGTCCCCGTAGTGCCCAGGGATGTGCAGGTTAGGGTGGATTGGCCCGTGCTAAATTGTCCCTGTAGTGCCCAGGGATGTGCAGGTTCGGGTGGATTGGCCGTGCTAAATTGTCCCGTAGTGCCCAGGGATGTGCAGGTTCGGGTGGATTGGCCGTGCTAAATTGTCCCGTAGTGCCCAGGGATGCCCCCCATCAACCCAACCTCCACTCCCGGCACCTTCCCCTGCAACTGCAAGAAATGCAAAACTTGCGTCCACACCTCCCCCCTTACTTCCCTCCAAGGCCCCAAGGGATCCTTCCATATCTGTCACAAATTCACCTGCACCTCCACACACATCATCTATTGCATCCGCTGCACCCGATGTGGCCTCCTCTATGTTGGGGAGACAGGCCGCCTACTTGCGGAAGGTTTCAGCGAACACCTCTGGGACACCCGGACCAACCAACCCAACCACCCCGTGGCTGAACACTTCAACTCCCCCTCCCACTCCACCAAGGACATGCAGGTCCTTGGCCTCCTCCATCGCCAGACCATGGCAACACGACGGTTGGAGGAAGAGCGCCTCATCTTCCGCCTAGGAACCCTCCAACCACAAGGGATGAACTCAGATTTCTCCAGCTTCCTCATTTCCCCTCCCCCCACCTTGTCTCAGTCCCAACCCTCGAACTCAGCACCACCTTCCTAACCTGCAATCCTCTTCCTGACCTCTCCGCCCCCACCCCCACTCCGGCCTATCACCCTCACCTTAACCTCCTTCCACCTATCGCATTCCCAACGCCCCTTCCCCAAGTCCTTCCTCCCTACCTTTTATCTTAGCCTGCTTGGACACACTTTCCTCATTCCTGAAGAAGGGCTTATGCCCGAAACGTCGATTCTCCTGCTCCTTGGATGCTGTCTGACCTGCTGCGCTTTTCCAGCAACACATTTTTCAGCTCTGGTCTCCAGCATCTGCAGTCCTCACTTTCTCCTCTGTGCTAAATTGTCCCCTAGTGCCCAGGGATGTTTAGGGTAGGGTGGATTGGTTGTACTAAATTGTCCCTGTAGCGACCAGGAATGTGCAGGTTAGGGTGGATTGGCCGTGCTAAATTGTCCCGTGTTGCCCAGGGATGTGCAGGTTAGGGTGGATTGGCCGTGCTAAATTGTCCCCGTAGTGCCCAGGGATGTGCAGGTTAGGGTGGATTGGCCGTGCTAAATTGTCCCGTAGTGCCCAGGGATGTACAGGTTAGGGTGGATTGGCCGTGCTAAATTGTCCCGTAGTGCCCAGGGATGTGCAGGTTAGGGTGGATTGGCCGTGCTAAATGGTCCCGTAGTGCCCAGGGATGTGCAGGTTAGGGTGGATTGGCCGTGCTAAATTGTCCCGTAGTGCCCAGGGATGTGCAGGTTCGGGTGGATCGGCCGTGCTATATTGTCCCCATAGTGCCCAGGGATGCCCCCCCACCAACCCAATCTCCACTCCCAGCACCTTCCCCTGCAACCGCAAGAAATGCTAAACATGCGCCCACACCTTCCCCCTTACTTCCCTCCAAGGCCCCAAGGGATCCTTCTGTATCCGTCACAAATCGATCAGCTCCTTCACACACATCATTTATTGCATCCGCTGCACCCGATGTGGCCTCCTCTATATTGGGGAGACAGGCCGCCGACTTGCGGAACATTTCAGAGAACACCTCTGAGACACCCGGACCAACCAAGAGAACTGCAAATGCTGTAAATTAGAAACCAAGACAGAAATTGCTGGAAAAGCTCAGCAGGTCCAGCAGCTCAGCAGGTCCAGCAGCTCCTGCAGAGAGAAATCAGAGTTCATGTTTCCAGTCGAGTGGTGGGAGGAGGAGTCACCCGCACCAATCAATCACACCGCCCCATGGCCCAACATTTCAACTCCCCCTCCCACTCTGCCGAGGACATGGAGGTCCTGGGCCTCCTTCACCGCCGCTCCCTCACCGCCCGACACCTGGAGGAAGAACGCCTCATCTTCCGCCTCGGAACACTTCAACCCCAGGGCATCAATGTGGACTTCAACAGTTTCCTCATTTCCCCTTCCCCCACCTCACCCTAGTTCCAAACTTCCAGCTCAGTAACTGTCCCCATGACTTGTCCTACCTGCCTATCTCCTTTTCCACCTATCCACTCCACCCTCTCCTCCTTGACCTATCACCTTCATCCCCTCCCCCACTCACCCATTGTACTCTATGCTACTCTCTCCCCACCCCCACCCTCCTCTAGCTTATCTCTCCACGCTTCAGGCTCTCTGCCTTTATTCCTGATGAAGGGCTTTTGCCCGAAACGTTGATTTCCAAGCTCCTCGGATGCTGCCTGAACTGCTGTGTTCTTCCAGCACCACTAATCCAGAACCAGACAGTATCCAGGCTTGGGCTGGCATATGGCAAGTAACATTCGCACAAAGCAAATACCAGGCAATGGCCATCTCCACCAACAGAGACTCTAACCATCGTCCCTTGGCGTTCAATTGCATTACCATCAAATCTTTGATGTTTAATGGGGCTGCCATCACTGAATCCCCCCACTATCCACAACCTGAGGGTACCATTGACCAGAATGTGTACTGGACCTGCCATATAAGGGTAGGGCAGAGGCTAGGAATAGTGCAGCAAGTCATGGATATATACAGCACGGAAACAGACCCTTCGGTCCAACCCGTCCGTGCTGACCCAGATATCCCAACCCAATCTAGTCCCACCTGCCAGCCCCCGGCCCATATCCCTCCAAACCCTTCCTATTCATATACCCATCCAAGTGCCTCTTAAATGTTGTAATTGTACCAGCCTCCACCACTTCCTCTGGCAGCTCATTCCATACATGCACCACCCTCTGCATGAAAAGTTGCCCCTAGGTCTCTTTTATATCTTTCCCCTCTCACCCTAAACCTATGCCCTCTAGTTCTGGACTCCCCCCACCCCAGGGGGAAAAGACCTTGTCTATTTACCCTATCCATGTCCCCTCCATGATTTTATAACCCTCTAGTTCTGGGCTCCCCCCACCCCAGGGGGAAAAGACCTTGTCTATTTACCCTATCCATGTCCCCTCCATGATTTTATAACCCTCTAGTTCTGGACTCCCCCACCCCAGGGGGAAAAGACCTTGTCTATTTACCCTATCCATGCCCCCCCCCCCTCATGATTTTATAAACCTCTAGTTCTGGGCTCCCCCCACCCCAGGGGGAAAAGACCTTGTCTATTTACCCTATCCATGCCCCCCCCTCCCCCCCATGATTTTATAACCCTCTAGTTCTGGACTCCCCCCACCCCAGGGGGAAAAGACCTTGTCTATTTACCCTATCCATGCCCCCCCCTCATGATTTTATAAACCTGTAGTTCTGGACTCCCCCCACCCCAGGGGGAAAAGACCTTGTCTATTTACCCTATCCATGCCCCCCCCCCCTCATGATTTTATAACCCTCTAGTTCTGGACTCCCCCACCCCAGGGGAAAAGACCTTGTCTATTTACCCTATCCATGCCCCCCCCCCCCATGATTTTATAACCCTCTATAAGGTCACCCCTCAGCCTCCGACGCTCCAGGGGGAACCTGACTCCCCCAAAGCCTGTCCACCATCGACGAGGCGTAAGTCAGGAGTGTGATGGAAGACTCCTCGCTTGCCTGGATGGGGGTGGCTCCAACAACGCTTCAGAAGCTCGACACCATCCAGGAGAAAGCAGCCTGCTTGATTGGCACCACATCTACAGCGTCCGCCCCCCCCCCCCCCCCCCCCCCACCTCCACCATTGACGCTCAGTAGCAGCAGTGTATGCTATCTACCAGGTGCACTGCAGAGATTTTCCACAAAGGTAGACCATTCCTTCGAACCATGTCCGTCTAGAAGGGACAAAGGGAGGGCAGAGAGGTGGGAATCTCACTCCCTGCGAAGCTGGGCAATTGATCAAAAGGAAAACCGAAAGAGCCTGGAAATCGAGAACGAAAACAGGCATCGCTGGAAAAACTCAGCAGGTGACTGGGCCTGAAAAGTTGACTCTGCTTTCTTCTGGCCGACCTGCTGCGTTTTTCCCAGCGATTCCTGTTTCTGTTGGGAATCAGATCGCCACTCCTTCAGTGTGAAAATCCTGGAATTTCCCCCCCCCCCCCCCAAAGGGCACTGTGGGGTCAACTACAGCACGTGGCCTGCCGCAGTCCAAGAAAACAGCTCCTGGGGACGGGGCAGTAAGTGCTGTGCCCAGCTAGTGGCTCAGTGGTTAGCACCGCTGCTTCACAGCACCAAGGTCCCGGGTTCAATCCCAGCCTCGGGCGACTGTCTGTGTGGAGTTTGCACGTTCTCCCCGTGTCTGCGTGGGTTTCCTCCGGGTGCTCCGGTTTCCTCCCACAGTCCAAAGATGTGCAGGTTAGGGTGGATCGGCCGTGCTAAATTGTCCCCATAGTGCCCAGGGATGTGCAGGTTAGGGTGGATTGGCCGTGCTAAATTGTCCCCATAGTGCCCAGGGATGTGCACGTTAGGGTGGATTGGCCGTGCTAAATTGTCCCCGTAGTGCCCAGGGATGTGCAGGTTAGGGTGGATTGGCCGTGCTAAATTGTCCCCGTAGTGCCCAGGGATGTGCGGGTTAGGGTGGATTGGCCGTGCTAAATTGTCCTTTAGTGCCCAGGGATGTGCAGATTAGGGTGGATTGGCCCGTGCTAAATTGTCCCAGTAGTGCCCAGGGATGTGCGGGTTAGGGTGGATTGGCCGTGCTAAATTGTCCTGTAGTGCCCAGGGATGTGCAGGTTAGGGTGGATTGGCCGTGCTAAATTGTTCCCATAGAGCCCAGGGATGTACAGGTTAGGGTGGATTGGCCGTGCTAAATTGTCCTGTAGTGCCCAGGGATGTGCAGGTTAGGGTGGATTGGCCGTGCTAAATTGTCCCCGTAGTGCCCAGGGATGTGCAGGTTAGGGTGGGTTGGCCGTGCTAAATTGTCCTGTAGTGCCCAGGGATGTGCAAGTTAGGGTGGATTGGCCGTGCTAAATTGTCCTGTAGTGCCCAGGGATGTACAGGTTAGGGTGGATTGGCCGTGCTAAATTGTCCCCATAGTGCCCAGGGATGTACAGGTTAGGGTGGATTGGCCGTGCTAAATTGTCCTGTAGTGCCCAGGGATGTGCAGGTTAGGGTGGATTGGCCCGTGCTAAATTGTCCCCGTAGTGCCCAGGGATGTGCAGGTTAGGGTGGATTGGCCCGTGCTAAATTGTCCCTGTAGTGCCCAGGGATGTGCAGGTTAGGATGGATTGGCCGGGCTAAATTGTCCCCGTAGTGCCCAGGGATGTGCAGGTTAGGATGGATTGGCCGTGTTAAATTGTCCCCGTAGTGCCCAGGGATGTGCAGGTTAGGGTGGATTGGCCCGTGCTAAATTGTCCCCGTAGTGCCCAGGGATGTGCAGGTTAGGGTGGATTGGCTGTGCTAAATTGTCCTGTAGTGCCCAGGGATGTGCAGGTTAGGGTGGATTGGCCCGTGCTAAATTGTCCTGTAGTGCCCAGGGATGTGCAGGTTAGGGTGGATTGGCCGTGATAAATTGTCCCCGTAGTGTTTAGTGCTTTAGTCAGAGGGAAATGGATCTGGGTGGGTTACTCTTCAGCGGGTCGGTGTGGACTTGTTGGGCCGAGGGGCCTGTTTCCACACTGTCGGGAATATAACCTAATCTAATCCTGCGACCGAATGAAGAGGAGAAATGGGAGTGTCCGGTTTGAAGCCAGGAGGAAGCGAAGACTGCAGATGTTGGAGATCAGAGTCGAGAGTGTGTGGTGCTGGAAAAGCACAGCGAGGTCAGGCAGCATCCGAGGGGTAGGAGAGTCGACGTCATTCGGAATTGCAGGAGAATCAATGTTTTTTCATCCGGGATCGCAGGGACATTGACATTCCTTCATCAGGGATTGCAGGGGGATTGACATTCCTGATGAAGGGCTTAGCGCGAAACATCGATCCCCCTGCGATCCCTGATGAAGGCATGTCGATCCCCCTGCGATCCCTGATGAAGGCATGTCGATCCCCATGTGATCCCTGATGAAGGAATGTCGATCCCTGATTAAGGAATGTTGATCCCTGATGAAGGAATGTCGATCCCACTGTGATCTCTGATGAAGGAATGTCAATCCCTGATTAAGGAATGTTGATCCCTGATTAAGGAATGTCGATCCCTGATGAAGGAATGTTGATCCCACTGTGATCCCTGATGAAGGAATGTTGATCCCTGATGAAGGAATGTCAATCCCCATGTGATCCCTGATGAAGGAATGTTGATCCCTGATGAAGGAATGTCGATCCCCATGTGATCCCTGATGAAGGAATGTCGATCTCGATCCTGATGAAGGAATGTTGATCCCTGATGAAGGAATGTCGATCCCACTGTGTCCCTGATGAGGAATGTGATCCCTGATGAAGGAATGTCGATCCCCCTGAGATCCCTGATGAAGGAATGTCGATCCTGATGAAGGAATGTCGATCCCCCTGTGATTCCTGATGAAGGAATGTTGATCCCTGATGAAGGAATGTCGATCCCCCTGAGATCCTGATGAAGGAATGTCGATCCCCCTGTGATCCCTGATGAAGGAATGTCGATCCCCCTCTGATCCTGATGAAGGGATGTTGATCCCTGATGAAAGAATGTCGATCCTGATGAAGGAATGTCGATCCCCCTGTGATTCCTGATGAAGGGGATGTCGATCCTTGATGAAGGAATGTCGATTCCCCTGTGATCCCCTGATGTAGGAATGTCGATTCCCCTCTGATTCCTGATGAAGGGATGTCGATCCTTGATGAAGGAATGTCGATTCCCCTGTGATCCCTGATGTAGGAATGTTGATTCCCCTCTGATTCCTGATGAAGGAATGTCGATCCCTGATGAAGGGATGTCGATCCCCCTGTGATCCCTGATGAAGGGATGTCGATCCCCCTGTGATCCCTGATGAAGGGACGTCGATCTCCCTGTGATTCCTGATGAAGGGATTATGCCCGAGACGTTGCCTGCTGCCTGACCTCGCTGTGCTCTCCCAACGCCCCACTCTATCCCCCCCCACCCCGTGTGAAGCTGGGCAGAGTAACCATGGCCTTTGCTCACCGCCCGTGTCCTGTGTCTTCCAGGTCTGGGGGAGTCCGGAGTCCCCCCCGACCCCCCTCGGCGGGGGAGCGATGGAACTGGGCGAAGAGACTGGAGGGCTGCTGAGCGAGCAGCGGGCGGGACCATCGGAGGGCCCCGGGCCGGGCCAGCCAGCTCCCCGGGCCCGGGAAGGGGGCTGCTTCCAGTGCTTCGCCTGCGGCAAGGGCTTCCGCTGGGCCTGCCTGCTGAAGAGGCACCTGCGGGTGCACACGGGCGAGAGGCCCTTCGAGTGCGGCGTCTGCCAGAAGAGCTTCAGCAAGTCCAGCAACCTGACCCGGCACCGGCGCTCCCACACGGGCGAGAGGCCCTTCCAGTGCACCGTCTGCCAGAAACGCTTCTCCACCTGCAACGACCTCCGGGTTCACCAGCGGATCCACACCGGGGAGAAGCCCTTCGAGTGCGGCGCCTGCCACAAGCGCTTTTACACCTCCGGTCACTTGGGACGGCACCAGCGGACTCACAGCGGGGGGGGTGGGGGGGGGATCGGAGAAGTAGTTGGGGTCCAGGGTGACTGACTGACTGACTGTCCCGTGTGGACACCTTTCAGACATTCCCCCCCCCCGCCCCACCCCAGGGGGAAAAGACCTTGTCTATTTACCCTATCCATACCCCCCCCCCCCCCATGATTTTATAACCCTCTAGTTCTGGACTCCCCCCACCCCAGGGGGAAAAGACCTTGTCTATTTACCCTATCCATGCCCCCCCCCCCCCCATGATTTTATAAACCTCTAGTTCTGGACTCCCCCCACCCCAGGGGGAAAAGACCTTGTCTATTTACCCTATACATACCCCCCCCTCATGATTTTATAAACCTCTAGTTCTGGACTCCCCCCACCCCAGGGGGAAAAGACCTTGTCTATTTACCCTATCCATGCCCCCCCCCCCCCCCCATGATTTTATAACCCTCTAGTTCTGGACTCCCCCCACCCCAGGGGGAAAAGACCTTGTCTATTTACCCTATCCATGCCCCCGCCTCATGATTTTATAAACCTCTAGTTCTGGACTCCCCCACCCCAGGGGGAAAAGACCTTGTCTATTTACCCTATCCATACCCCCCCCCCCCCATGATTTTATAACCCTCTAGTTCTGGGCTCCCCCCACCCCAGGGGGAAAAGACCTTGTCTATTTACCCTCTCCATGCCCCCCCTCATGATTTTATAACCCTCTAGTTCTGGGCTCCCCCCACCCCAGGGGGAAAAGACCTTGTCTATTTACCCTCTCCATGCCCCCTCGCGATTTTAAAAACCTCCAGTACTTCCAGCCTTCCATGTTCGGTCAGGACATCCCTTCACATTCCTGCAGCTCCCTTCCCCTCCGAATGCAGGATTGTCAAGAGTTTTGCCGTATGGAGGCTAGAGAATGTGCAGCTCAGGTTGAGGTTCTGGATGGAAGCTTGCTCGCCGAGCTGTAATGCGAGACGGATGTACTGCATCCTGAAGCTCTGTGATGCTGCCGACAGTGAATCCAGTCAGAAACCCGTGTCCCGCTGAGAGGTCACTCAATGGGAAGCAGCCACCTCTTTTCCTGAGAGTGCTGCAGGCATGATTGCCACGCTTGGAGTCACGTAGACTCCCGACAGGGCGGTAGCACGCCACTTGGCCCGTCGAGTCCATGCTGACCCCCTGAAGAACATCACATCCTGGACACTTTAGCACGGCCAATCCACCCTCACCTACACATCTGTGGCCTGCAGGAGGAAACCCACGCAGGCACGGGGAGAAGGTGCAAACTCCACACAGATAGACAGCCGCCCGAGGTGGGATCGAATCCAGGTCCCCCGGCACTGTGAGGCAGCTGTACTAACCACTGAGCCCACCGTGACGTCCCTTGGTGCTTTTTGGCCCTGACACTTGGCACACGCCGATTAATAGACCCAATCCGAATTCCACGTCCCGCTGAACACTTCTCTGCATAGTCACGTGAACCTGGACTTAACCCACAAGGAACTGCCTGCTTATGTGGTACCATCCACGTTTCTGCTCCCTCGCAGTGGGACACTGCAAGCCCCTTGCTCCCTTGTGGTGCAGTCCCAGCTCCTTGCCCCCTCGCAATGGTACAGTCCCAGACCCTTGCCCCTTCACGGTGGTACAATCTCAATTGCTTGCCCCCTCGCAGTGGTACAGTCCAAGCCACTTACCCCTTCAAGATGATACAGTCCCAGCCCCTTACCTCCTCGCAGTGGTACACTCCCAGCTCCTTGAGTTGGTACAGTCCCAGTCCCTTGCCCCCTCGTGATGGTACAGTCCAGGCCCCTTGCCCCCTCATGTTGGTACAATCCCAGCCCCTTGCCCCACGGTGGTACAGTCACAGCCCCTTGCGTTGGTACAGTCCCAGTCCCTTGCTCCCTCATGTTGGTACAGTCCCAGCCCCTTGCTCCCTCATGTTGGTACAGTCCCAGCCCCTTGCCCCCTGGCAGTGGTAGTCCCAGCTCCTTGCCTCCTCAGTGGTATAATATAGCCCTTTTCCCCGTCACAGTGGTACAGTCCCAGCCCCTTGCCCCCTCATGGTGGTACAGTCCCAGTCACTTGCCTCCTTGCAGTGGTACAGTCCCAGCTCCTTGAGTTGGTACAGTCCAAGCCCCTTGCCCCCTCACGGTGGTACAGTCCCAGCCTCTTGCCCCCTCATGTTGGTACTGTCCCAGCCCCTTACCTCCTCATGGTGGTACAGTCCCAGCTCTTTGCCCCTTCATGGTGGTATAATCCTAGCCCTTTGCCCCTTCACATTGTTACAGTTCCCAGCCCCTTGCCCCCTCACGGTGGTACAGTCCCAGCCCCTTACCCCCCCCCCCCCCCCCCCCCACCTCATGGTGGTATAGTCCCAGTCCCTTGCCCCCTCACAGTGGCATAATCCTAGCCCTTTGCCCCTTCACTGTGGTATCTGCCTAGCTCCTGTCCCCTCACGGTGGTACAGTCCCACCCCTTGACCCCCTCACGGTTGTACAGTCCCAGTCCCTTGCCACCCCTCATGGTGGTGCAGTCTCAACCCCTTGCCCCCTCATGGCTGTATAACCCTAGCCCTTTGCCCCTCTCACAGTAGTATTTGCCTAACCCCTGCCCCATCGCAGTGGTACCATTGTAGCCTGTGTTTCCTTGCCCACTTGTGTGATCGCCAATGTTGATGTGCTGTCTCAAGCTCAGGAAAATGAGAATCTCTGATTGATCCCTGGACACTCCTCTGCCTATTGTTAGACAATACGCCAGGTACCAAAGGATTTTCAGCACAGGAAGAGTCCACTAAGCGCAAGCAGTCAGTGCTGATCCCTCCTCCCATCAACCTGTCCTCTCTCTGCTGTGATTCTAAGGTCTCCTTAAAGTCATTCAATTGCAATAACTGCTTCAACCACGTCCCGTGTGGTAGTGAGTCCCACATTCTCATTACTGTCTGGGTGTCTCACTTCCAATGTTTTGTCCCCCCCTTCGGATTTACCTTACCCGTCCTGGTCTTGCGGTCTCACCCTCCTGGCAGGTTGTCTCCCTGCCTCTTCGACCCAAGCTTTTGGCTGGCTGGCCTGATGCGTCTGTGGGTGTCAGTGGTTTTCGACTGCAGAGGGCCTTGGAATGCCGCGCTGTTGGCGAAGAGAGGGCTTGCGAACCCCAGCCTGTTGTTTGTGAGGTGACGGTACATTGCTGGCATCTCCCCCCCCCACCGATCGCCTTCAGGCTGCGAGGACCACCATTGGTGAACAAAGCTGACTTTCGTGGGACTGTTCCCAAACCCCCACCCAGGGTTGAGGGACTGTTCAAGTAACGGGCATGCCTCTCACTGTGGCTGATCAGAACTCCTCCGCCATCTGCCTGGCTAGGACAGATCAGCTAGGAAGGCAAGCGAGGTGTGGATCTGAAAAGTATGAATGTCCTTGTGTGGAGGTGCCCGGTGTTGGACTGGGGTGGACAAAGTTAAAAATCACATGACGCCAGCTTCTCGTCCAACAGGTTTATTTGGAAGTACAAGCTTTTGGAGCACTGCTCCTTCATCAGGGAGCCAGCGGGGCAGGATTATAGGACAGAGAATTCAGAGTAAAAGATCAAAGTGTGGTACAACTGGTGTGAGGTGTTGAACAAATCGAGATTGCTTTTCAGTCTTTAATCACTTGTAATGAGGTTGCAGGCTTCGATGAATTACTATTTAAATCCCAACGCTTCTCTCAAGTCACATTCCCGAGATTAAATTAGATTAAATTCGATTCCCTACAGTGTGGAAACAGGCCCTTCGGCCCAGCAAGTCTGTACGGTTTTATTTTAGAAAAGTGACATCACCGCTCGGATGAAGCATTAAAGGTCCGAGGTATGAGTCTGTCTGTCTCCCAGTCTTGATTCAGACTGGCTCTGTTTCCAAAGTAGGAATTGATAAAATGCCACATAGACGATTTGAAGAAACTGGTCGTCGAAAGCGAAGACGTTGTGGCTGTGGATAAAGCAGATGAGTCGTTGTAGGATGGTGCTCGGATATTGGAATTGATGCAGCCATGCCGCCATCGTGGGGGACGCTGGAGTAGAGTGCTGAAACATTCAGTGTGACGAGGAATGTTCCTGGTTCAACTGCTCCGTGGGTGCTGAGATTCTATGAGAAATCCGTAGTGTCGCGACAGAAGCTTGGGGGGGGGGTCCCCCTGTACAATGGGTTTCAGGATGCCCTCGACATAGCCAGAGAGGATTTCACACAGGATCCCATTGCCTGATACACCGGGACGTCACGGTGTGTTAGCTTTGTGTATCTTCAGAAGGCAGTAGAAGTCTCCTACATGAGAAGTATGTGCGATGAGTGTGCGTCGGGTATTCTGATCAAAAGTCTTCAACGATCTGTTGAGTTCACGGGTGTGCTGTTTGGCCGGATCGGCCGGTAGTTGCCTGATGACAATGTTGCGATCGGCTTTGAGAGCATGGACGGCGCTGTGTTGTGATCGGGTAACATTCTGCCCCACCTGGTGGGTGTGGCTGGTGAATCTGGCATCTCCTGACAGCTGGAGCGTACATACCAAGCCCAGGGGGCAGCAGCCCTCCAGAGGCACCCCAATCAACTCCTCCTTTGGTCGCTCCACTACGGATCTCTCTGACAACTGTTCCGGCTCCCGCTTCGTCGGTTGAGCTTGCTGGTGACGTTTTGGAAGACTCCCTGGAGTCTCATCCATTCGATGAATTCCTCTGTGTTTGCCGCAAGGCTAAAGGGATCCATTTTGGTGGTGGGGCAGAAATTGAGCCTGCAGCAGAGAACTTCAATCTCTTCCTGTTGAAGGGTAAGTTGACGATCGCTTTCCCTGTTGTGATACCATTTCTCAACTGGGGGAGGCTTGGCTACTGCTGCTGGTCATGCCAGGTTTCTCCAGTCCCTTGTTCCCGGTGTGCATGTAGGCGGTGTGGTTCCATCTCCTCATCTGCCCAGCCGCGTCTTGTAACTGTACTGCTGCACCTTGAGCGCAAACTGAGAATAAGGACTATGGCGCATGATGTAGATTGGTGCGCAAGATTATCAAGGAGTTTGCGAGGGGTGTGACGGCACAGTCTCTCAGCGTAGTCTGTGCTGTAGGTCGACTTGAGTGGGTTCGGCTTCGGGTGGCCGTCCTCCAAGGTGGACTTTGGGATACGCAACAACGCAGAGTTGGCAAGCAGAGGCTCATAGCCAAGTCCGGTACCCATGAGGGTGGCCTCAATTGGGATCTTCGGTTCATGTCACAATACGGGAGACCCCATTGCACTACACACACAATACACAAACACACATACACACACACACACACACGCTCTCACAATCACACTCGACCCTCCCTCATCCACCCTTGCTCTCAGACACACCCACACTCATGCACTCACCCTCTCACAGGCATATACTTCACACTCAGGTGCACACGTGCATGCACACACACATGCATTCTCTCATGCACACACATGCACGTACACATGCAGTATATGCGGTGAATTTGCACTTGCAAATCTGTATTTGCAGATCCATTCTAGCTAGTTCAAAAAGCACACAACCTCCAGGCAGTCAGTCCATGTGACATTTAAACAATTCCTATTTTGGAAATAGAATCGGTCTGACTGGGACACAGATTCTAACCACACACCTTTAATGCATTGTCGGAGTTGTGATGTCACTTCTTTTTAATAAAACCTTACGTTATCTCGGGGGAATGTGACTTGAAAGAAGCTCAAGGATTTGAATATTAATGCATCAAAACCTGCCTCCCCTTCAAAGTGATTAAAGACTCAACAGCAATCTAGGTTTGTTCAATACATCACATCAGTTGTGTGACTCTTTTTGATTTTTTACTATAAGTTCTGTGTCCTATGATCATGCCCCACTAGCTACGTGATGAAGGAGCAGCGCTCTGAAACCTTTTACTTCTAAATAGACCTGCTGGACTATAACCTGGTGTTGTAGAACATAGAACATTACAGCACAGTACAGGCCCTTCGGTCCTCGATGATGTGCTGATCTATGGAACCAATCTGAAGCCCATCTATCCTACACTAATCCATTCTCACCCATGTGCCTACCCAATGCCCATTTAAATGCCCCTAAAGTTTGGTGAGTCTACTCCTGTTGCAGACAGTGCATTCCACGCCCCCTCCTACTCTCTGAGTAAAGAAACTCCCTCTGCCATCTGTCCTGTATCTATCACCCCCTCAATTTAAAGCTGTGTCCCCTGGTGCTAGCCATCACCATCCGAGGGAAAAGGCTCTCACTGACCACCCTGTCTCACCCTCGGATTATCTTATACGTCTCAGTTAAGTCACCTCTCAACCTTCTTCTCTAACAAAAACAGCCTCAAGTCCTCTCCTAGTAAGACCTTCCCTGCATTACCAGGCAACATCCTGGTAAATCTCCTCTGAATCTTTTCCAAAGTTTCCACATCCTTCCTATCATGCGGTGACCAGAACTGTACACAATACTCCCCAAGTGCGGCCGCACCAGAGTTTTGTACAGCTGCAGCATGACCTCGTGGCTCCGAAACTCAATCCCTCTACCAATAAACGCTAACACACCGTATGCCTTCTTAACAATCCGATCGACCTGGGTGGCAACTTTCAGGGATCTATGTACATGGACACCGAGATCTCTCTGCTTATCTACACTACCGAGAATCTTACCATTAGCGCAGTACTCTGCATTCCTGTTACTCCTTACAAAGTGAATCACCTCACACTTTTCCACATTAAACTCCATCTGCCACCTCTCAGCCCAGCTCTGCAGCTTATCTCTGTCCCTCTGTAATCTGCACTACCAACAACTCCACCAACCTTAGTGTCAAATTTACTAACCCATCCTTCTACGCCCTCATTCAGGTCATTTATAAAAATGACAACAGCAGTGGCCCCAAAACAGATCCTTGTGGTACCCCACTAGTAATTGAACTCTAGGATGAATATTTCCCATCAACCACCACCCTCTGTCTTCTTTCAGCTAGCCAATTTCTGATCCAAACCACTAAATCGCCCACAATTCCATGTCTCCATATTTTGTTCAATAGCCTACCATGGGGAACCTTATCAAATGCCTTACTGAGATCCATATACACCACATCAATCGCTTTACCCTTATCCCCCTGTTTGGTCACCTACTCAAAGAACTCAGTAAGATTTGTGAGGCAAGACCTACCCTTCACAAAACTGTGTTGACTATCCCTAATCAACATATTCCTTTCTAGGTGATTATAAGTCCTATCTCATAACTTTTTCCAACACTTTATCCACAACCGAAGTAAGGCTCACTGGTCTATAATTACCAGGGATGTTTCTACTCCCCTTCTTGAACAAGGGGACAATATTTGCTATCCTCCAGTCTTCTGGCACTATTCCTACAGACAATGAGGACATAAAGATCAAAGCTCGGCAATCTCCTCCCTGGCTTCCCAGAGAATCCTCGGATAAATCCCATCCAGCCCTGGGGACTTGTCTATTTTCACACTTTCCAGAATTGTTAACACCTCCTCCTTGTAAACCTCAATCCCATCTGATCTAGTCACCAGTATCTCAACATTCTCCTCGACAACATTGTCTTTTTCCAGTGTGAATACTGACAAAAAGTAGTCATTTAGCTTTTCCCCATCTCCTCGGACTTCACACGCAACTTCCCACTACCGTTTTTGATTGACCCTAATCTTACTCTAGTCAGTCTTTTATTCCTAATAAACTTACAGAAAGCTTTAGGGTTTTCCTTGATCATACCTGCCACTGATTCCTCATGTCCCCTCCTAGTTCTTCTTAGCTCGCGCTTTAGGTCTTTCCTGGCTAACTTGTACCTCTTAACTGAGCCTTCATATCTCATCCTAACCTAAGCTGTCTTCCTTTTGATAAGAGATTCGACTTCCTTTGTAAAGTACGGCTCTTGCGCTCGACAACTTCCTGACGGGTACATACTTATCAAGGACACGCAGTAGCTGTTCTGAGAATAAACTCCACATTTCAATTGTTCCTATCCCCTGCAGTTTCCTTTCCCATCCAATGCACCCTACATCTTGCCTAATTGCTTCGTAATTGCCTTCCCCCAGCTATAACTCCTGCCCTGCGGAATATACCTATCCCTTTCCATCACTAAAGTAAACGTAACCTAATTATCATCAAAATGCTCATCTAACACTTCATTGCCCAATGTAGCCTCGCCCCTTGTCTACATACTGTGTCAGGAAACCCTCTTGCACATACTGGACAAAAACTGACCAGTCTAAAGTACTCAAACTATAGTAGTCCCAGTCAATAGTTGGAAAGTTAAAGTCTCCCATAACAACTACCCTGTCTCTCTCACTCCTATCCAGAATTATCTTTGCAATCCTTTCCTCTACATCTCTGGAACTATTCGGAGACCTATAGAAAACTCCCAACAGGGTGACCTCTCCTTTCCTGTTTCTAACCTCAGCCCATACTACCTCAGTAGACATGTCCTTTCTGCCACCATAATACTGTCCTTGACTAACAATGCCACACTCCCAATTAACTTGATCCTTGTTATCACACAGTTGGTGTGTGTCCAAAGATAACACTTGTGAGCAATATTTGCACACCTAGCTAGCACACCTAGGCGGCACGTGGCTTAGTGGTTAGCACTACTGCCTCACAACACCAGGGTCCCAGGTTCGATCCCAGCCTCGGGCGACTGACTGTGTGGAGTTTGCACATTCTCCCCGTGTCTGTGTGGGTTTCCTCCGGGTGCTCCAGTTTCCTCCCACACTCCAAAGATGTGTGGGTCAGGTGAATTGGCCATGCTAAATTGCCCATAGTATTAGGTGCATTAGTCAGAGGGAACTGGGAGTGGGTGGATTACTCTTGTTGGGCTGAAGGGCCTGTTTCCACACTGTAGGAAATCTAATCTAATCCAATCATAACCCTATGAATTCAATGTGTGGTGACTCAGTAGTTAGCACTGCTGCCTCACAGCACCAGGGACCCAGGTTTGATTCTAGCCTCAGGCTGTGTGGAGTTTGCATATTAGAATTAGAATCCACACAGTGTGGACACAGGCCCCATGGCTTCAACAAGACCCCACTGAATCTCTGAAGAGTAACCCGTCCAGAACCACTAATCAGAATCGAACCCGGGTCTGTGGTGCTGTGAGGCAGCAGTGCTAACCACTTAGTCGTCATGCCGCCCTGTGTCTGCATGGGTCTCCGCCCACAGTCCAAAGGCGTGCAGGTTAGGGTGGATTGGCCGTGCTAAATTGTCCCCGTAGTGCCCAGGGATGTGCAGGTTAGGGGAGTTTGGCTGTGCTAAATTTTCCCGTAGTGCCCAGGGATGTGCAGGTTTGGGTAGATTGGCTGTGCTAAATTGTCCCCATAGTGCCCAGGGATGTGCAGGTTAGGGTGGATTGGCCGTGCTAAATTGTCCCGTAGTGCCCAGGGATGTGCAGGTTTGGGTAGATTGGCTGTGCTAAATTGTCCCCGTAGTGCCCAGGGATGTGCAGGTTAGGGTGGATTGGCCGTGCTAAATTGTCCCCATAGTGCCCAGGGATGTGCAGGTTTGGGTAGATTGGCTGTGCTAAATTGTCCCCGTATTGCCCAGGGATGTGCAGGTTAGGGTGGATTGGCCATGCTAAATTGTCCCCGTAGTGCCCAGGGATGTGCAGGTTTGGGTAGATTGGCTGTGCTAAATTGTCCCCGTATTGCCCAGGGATGTGCAGGTTAGGGTGGATTGGCCGTGCTAAATTGTCCCCGTAGTGCCCAGGGATGTGCAGGTTTGGGTAGATTGGCTGTGCTAAATTGTCCCCGTATTGCCCAGGGATGTGTAGGTTAGGGTGGATTGGCCATGCTAAATTGTCCCCATAGTGCTCTGGGATGTGTAGGTTAGGGTGGATTGGCCATGCTAATTTGTCCCCGTAGTGCCCAGGGATGTGCAGGTTAGGGTGGATTGGCCGTGCTAAATTGTCCCCGTAGTGCCCAGGATTATGCAAGTTTGGATGGATTGGCCATGCTACATTGTCCCGTAGAGCCCAGGCATGTGCAGGTTAGGGTGGATTGTCCCCGTAGTGCCCAGGGATGTGCAGGTTAGGGTGGATTGGCCATGCAAAATTGCCCTGTAGTGCCCAGGGAGGTGCAGGTTAGTGTGGATTGGCCGTGCTAAATTGTCCCCTTAGTGTCCAGAGATGTGCAGCTTAGGGTGGATTGGTCATGCTAAACTGTCCCCGTAGTTCCCAGGGATGTTCAGGTTAGGGTGGATTGGCTGTGCTAAATTATCCCGTAGTGCCCAGGGATGTGTAGGTTAGGGTGGATTGGCCGTGCTAAATTGTCCCCGTAGAGCCCAGGGATGTGCAGGATAGGGTGGATTGGCCGTGCTAAATTGTCCCCGTAGAGCCCAGGGATGTGCAGGTTAGGGTGGATTAGTCATTGGAAATGCAGGATTACAGGGATAGAGTAGTTGGGCTGATCATTGCAGGTTCGGTGTGGATTTGATGGGCTGAATGACCTGCTTCCACACTGTAAGGATTCTATGAGTTTGGGCGTTGGGAAGGATTATTGGCGTTAATAGAGAGAGAGAGAGGTTTTCTGCTGGTGGTCGTGTCTCATGAGGGGTCAGGACCGCCCTTTCTTCACTCTTAAGTGGCCTCCTAGCTGCCTCAGAAGATTCGATTTGATCAGTTAAGATTTAAGATTGAGGTGTGTTTTTCTTTTTTATGTTACTCAAAGGCTTTCAGAGTCAGGATACAGACCAGTCACCACCTCATCAATATACAGTCGGAGCCAATACCCTTCTCCTGTCCTGGTTGCTGTGTGATACTGAGGAATGACCTTACAGAGGTTTATAAAATCATGAGGGGGACGTGGATAGGGTAAATGGACAAGGTCTTTTCCCCCTGGGGTGGAGGAGTCCAGAACTAGAGGGCATAGGTTTAGGGTGAGAGGGGCAAGATATAAAAGAGACCTAAGGGGCATCCTTTTCCCCCAGAGGGTGGTGCGTGTGTGGAACGAGCTGCCAGAGGAAGTGGTGGAGGCTGGTACAATGACGACATTTTAAAAAGTTAGTAAGTTTGCAGATGACACCAAAATTGGAGGTGTAGTGGACAGCGAAGAGGGTTACCTCAGATTACAACAGGATCTGGACCAGATGGACCAATGGGCTGAGAAGTGGCAGATGGAGTTTAATTCAGATAAATGTGAGGTGCTGCATTTTGGGAAAGCAAATCTTAGCAGGACTTATACACTTAATGGTAAGGTCCTAGGGAGTGTTGCTGAACAAAGAGACCTTGGAGTGCAGGTTCATAGCTCCTTGAAAGTGCAGTCACAGGTAGATAGCAACATTTAAGAGGCTTTTGGATGGGTATGCTGTACATCTCTATGACTCTAAAAGACATCTGGATGGGGGACATGGATATGAAGGGTTTAGAGGGATATGGGCCAGGTGCTGGCAGGTGGGACTAGATTAGGTTGGGATATCTGGTTGGCAAGGATGAGTTGGACCGAAGGGTCTGTTTCCGTGCGGTACATCTCTCTGGTTGGAATTTTGTGCCCTTAGTTTGACCCTCGCTGTGCCTGGATTTAGGGTCTGGTTCCATGGGGCCCCTGTGTTTGAAAGCTGTGTGGTCCATTCTACCTTCTCCTGGGCACGAGTCCTGACAAAACAACGTAGCAAACGGGACTTGGCTTGCTTTGGGAAACTTTGGTCGGCCTGGATGAATTGGAGCCCAGGGTCTGTTTCTGTGCTGTATGATGTACTCTACTCAGCGAACTGTTCGCAGAATCAGTTCCACGTACAGGTGGTCAGACTGTCGCTAGAACAACTGAACAGCATCGCTGAGACACTGTGCAGGTTCCAAAACTGTTGCTGGGCACAATGGAGCTGAATAAATTGTCCAGTGTGTTTGTATTTGAATTGAGTGGCTTGGTTCATTAGCGCCTAGTCACGTCCCAACAATGGCTCTCTTTGTATTTCTTCAAAGGGGCAACGTTACAGAAGGGAAGCAAGCAACAGGGCACCAGTAAGGATGAGCAAGAGGTGAGTAAACATTGAGTTGACCAGCAACAGAAGGAACTTCTGGTCCACTAACCATCAGACACTGCTTTTTTGCAAGAACATCTGTGGGTAACGGTGGAAGGCTGCTTTTCGGAATCGAGGGCTGTGACCCGTGGTGTCCCACAGGGATCGGTGCTGGGCCATCTGCTGCTCGTGACCCACATAGATGATTTGGAGGAAAGCGTGGCTGGTCTAGTTAGTAAGTTTGCGGGCGATACGAAGATTTGAGGGAGTTGCGGATCGTGAGGAGGGTTGTCAGAGGATACAGCAGGACGTAGATCAGTCCGAGGCATGGGGAGAAAAATGGCAGGCGGAGTTTCATCTGAACAAGTATGAGATGATGTATTTTGGAAGGTCAAGTACAGGTGGAAATTATACAGTGAATACCCTTCGGGGTATTGATATGCAGAGGGATCTGGGTGTGTGGGTTTACAGATCACTGAATGTGCCAGCTCAGGTAGGTAAGGCACACAGTATGCTGGCCTTCATTGGAGAGGCATTGAGTACAAGGATAGACAGGTTATGCTGCAGCTTTATACAACTTTAGATAGGCCACGCTTGTAATATTGTGTACAATTCTGGTCACCACACGACCAGAAGGATGTGAATATTTTGGAGAGGGGTGCAGTGAAAGTTTCCCAGGATGTTGCCTGGTATGCGGGATTTTAGTGATGAAGAAAGATTGGATAGGACTGGGGTCACTTTCACTGAAAGGTTGAGGGGTGAGGTTTATAAGATTGTGAACAGCATGGATAGAGTGGAAGATATGAGGCTTTTCTTTTCCCAGGGTGGAGCGGTCAGTTACGAGGGGACACAGGTTCAAGGTGTGGAGGGGGGGGGGGGGGTTGAAGTTTAAAATAGATGTTCGAGGGAAGTTTTTCACACAAGGGGCGGTGAGTGAGTTGCTAGAGGAGTTGGTGGAAGCAGACACAATAGCAGCATTCGAGAAGCTCCTGGACAATTACATGAATAGGAAGGGAATAGAGGGATACGGATCCTGTAAGGGAAGATGGTTTTAGTGTGGATGGGCAGGATGTGCGGGCACAGTAGGGGCCGAAGGGTCTGTTCCAACGCGGTACGGTTCTTTACATCTTAGTGATCCCAGGTGCTATGACAGAATCTGTTTGTAGTAGGACACTCCCAGGGGGCACTCCCAGTTTTCTCACGGTCAGTCATAACATGCTCAAGTCCCACAAACGGCATGCTTCTCGCTGGTACCTGGTGTAGGTTTTCTGTAGCAATCTGCCCCTGAACAGCACAGAGTTTTGACTGTCAGAAAGTGACTGGACCCCTCACCTCCACACAGGCTGTCAAATGGAGCCGTTCATCATGTAGATTGGTTCTGTTTCCACACAGTAGGGATTCTATGATTGGCCGTGCTAAATTATCCCGTAAAATCCAGAGATGTGTAAGTTAGGGTGGATTGGCCGTGCTAATTTATCCCGTAATATCCAGAGATGTGCAGGTTAGGGTGGATTGGCCGTGCTAAATTATCCCATAATATCCAGAGATGTGCAAGTTAGGGTGGATTGGCCGTGCTAAATTATCCCATAGTGCCCAGGGATGTGCAGGTTAGGGTGGATTGGCTGTGCTCAATTGTCCCATAGTGCCCAGGGATGTGCAGGTTAGGGTGGATTGGCCATGCTAAATTGTCCCCGTAGTGCCCAGAGATGTGCAGGTTAGGGTGGATTGGCTGTGCTAAATTGTCCCGTAGTGCCTAGGCATGTGCAGGTTAGGGTGGATTGGCCATGCTAAATTGTCCCATAGTGCTCAGGGATGTGCAGGTTAGGGTGGATTGGCCGTGCTAAATTGTTGCATAGTGCCCACGGATGTGCAGGTTCGGGTGGATTGGCCATGCTAAATTGTCCCCGCAGTGCACAGAGATGTGCAGGTTAGGGTGGATTGGCCATGCTAAACTGTCCCCGTAGTGCCCAGGGATGTGCAGGTTAGGGTGGATTGGCCGTGCTAAATTGTCCCCGTAGTGCCCAGGGATGTGCAGGTTAGGGTGGGTTGGTCGTGCTAAATTGTCCCCGTAGTGCCCAGGGATGTGCAGGTTAGGGTGGGTTGGTCGTGCTAAATTGTCCCCATAGTGCACAGAGATGTGCAGGTTAGGGTGGGTTGGTCGTGCTAAATTGTCCCCGTAGTGCCCAGGGATGTACAGGTTAGGGTGGATTGGCCGTGCTAAATTGTCCCCGTAGTGCCCAGGGATGTGCAGGTTAGGGTGGGATTGGTCGTGCTAAATTGTCCCCGTAGTGCCCAGGGATGTGCAGGTTAGGGTGGATTGGCCCGAGCTAAATTGTCCCCATAGTGCCCAGGGATGTGCAGGTTAGGGTGGATTGGCCGTGCTAAATTGTCCCCGTAGTGCCCAGGGATGTGCAGGTTAGGGTGGGTTGGTCGTGCTAAATTGTCCCCATAGTGCACAGAGATGTGCAGGTTAGGGTGGGTTGGTCGTGCTAAATTGTCCCCGTAGTGCCCAGGGATGTACAGGTTAGGGTGGATTGGCCGTGCTAAATTGTCCCCGTAGTGCCCAGGGATGTGCAGGTTAGGGTGGGATTGGTCGTGCTAAATTGTCCCCGTAGTGCCCAGGGATGTGCAGGTTAGGGTGGATTGGCCGTGCTAAATTGTCCCCGTAGTGCCCAGGGATGTGCAGGTTAGGGTGGGATTGGTCGTGCTAAATTGTCCCCGTAGTGCCCAGGGATGTGCAGGTTAGGGTGGATTGGCCCGAGCTAAATTGTCCCCGTAGTGCCCAGGGATATGCAGGTTAGGGTGGATTGGCCGTGCTAAATTGTCCCCGTAGTGCCCAGGGATGTGCAGGTTAGGGTGGATTGGCCGTGCTAAATTGTCCCCGTAGTGCCCAGGGATGTACAGGTTAGGGTGGATTGGTCGTGCTAAATTGTCCCCGTAGTGCCCAGGGATGTGCAGGTTAGGGTTGGTTCAGGAGTGTGGGTGTCCTTTGGAGGGTTGGTGTGGACTGGATGGGCTGAATGGCCTGCTCCCACACTCTGGAGACTCTATGGTACCAGCGGCGGACACCACAGCCTGTAAATCCAGTGGGTTGGCCATTGCAATTACTTGTGACCCCACAGTGGTCTTCCATTGGGGTATTATCAGAGAAGCTGGAGCCTGTTTCCAGGAGCCATTGCCCTTCGCCCCCATCCCGCATTAGGCGGGAAAACCCTCTGGCTGGGTCTCGATGAGTGCTGCTGCGCATGTGCAACTCGGTCGCTGCGTGGGACGCACTGCGTCTGCGCAGAGTGGCTCTGCGGCCAGTTGGGTGCGGCGGAGACTTGGGGCGCGTGCGCACCTGGCCACCGTCGGGCCGTGACGACCGACTGCCGCCGTACGACGCTTGCGCGGAAGCCGTCGGGGCGGAGCCTGCGCCGATGCGGTCCTGTCGACGGCAGCGTTGGAGGGAGACCCGAGAGAGGGCGCCTGCGCGGTGCGCGCGGGAGAGGCGGGAAGGATAGTTTTGGCGCCAGATTCAAAACTCAACGGCCACTCGCGGAGTGCGCCCCCTTGTTCCAAGACCTTGGGAGCTCACAGAGAAGGCACAGGAAGATCCCAAATTGAAACCATCCTTTTACTCTTTGTGATTGGGTGGGCATGGCAGCTCCTACCCTGGGGTCAGCACAGAAGGCACAGGAAGATCCCAAACCCATTTCTGAAACCACCCATTGCCCATCATTAATCGGGCTGAGGAGAATCAACATAAAAATATATTTCCCTGAACCAACCCTCGCCCCTCCACCACCCTCCCGCCCCCCCCCCCCTTCCTTCAACCCGGTGCCACAAAGTAGTTGTATTTTGAAACAAACCTTCCCTGTCCTGTCCATTCCAACTCCCATGTTGTTGGGTGCCCAGCATTCTCTACGCATTGGGTTTCCCCAGAGTATCCAGCCCTCTCACACCTCTCCTGCGGTTGTTTACAGGCCACTCCAGTCTCCTGCCGTCTGTTTGTCTGGTTCCACGGCAGCGTTTCCCTCAGCACACGGACGCCATCACCCGCCCACTATGGAGTCCATTCCTCCTGGTGAAGACAGTCCTTCCAGGGAGGATCCAAAGTTTTTGAGGTTTCCAATCTGATTTCGCCACTGGGACGATGGCTGATTGGAAAAGGGATGCAGGACTTGTTGACTCAACCCGTCAATTCTCCCCCTTCCCCTTCTCCAAACAGGAACATGGCCAATTCTCCTTGTGTCTCCCAACGGATCCCAGAAACCACTCTGTTCTGGACAAAGCCAACGACTGATCTTCGGCACGACACCCCTGCAGTGGGGAATTCACCACCCTCAAGAAAGAGTCAAGAAATCCCTTCCCATCTCAGTCCTAAATGGCTGCCCCCCCCTCCCCTTTTATTCAGAGGCAAATCCCCCCTTCCCAGGGGTGTATACATTCATAGCTGTGCCGATAGGGGCTACGTCTTCGATCCTTTGGTGGTCCTTTGAGACACCCTGAGGTCACAAAAGATGCTTGAAGACGCCCAAAACTACTTTGAGGCTCATGACACATTGTGAACTATGTTCTCCGAATCTGCACTGGAGTCTGGGAATTGCATACCCTCGTGAGGTCACGCTGCTCGGCGTGGATCTATTGTTGCATAAGCCCCGTGTTGTCAAGGTTTCCCGTCTGCATCTTGTGTGCATCATCCGCTTCCATAGTTACCCTGAACATTTACCAGGGTTCTACCTGCCAACTGCCCATTCAGTCAGCCGTTACCACGGGTAGGTATCGTCTTTCCCTCCCTCCCTGACCCCCGTCTCTGCGCCCCCCCTCACAAACCCTTCATCCCAGTCACCGTCAGCGGCTTGATCCCTTTTCATGTTTTTGTTGATCTTCAAGGCCGGGAGAGGGTCTCAACGTCAGAGGAAGCCTGCAGGAGGTGCTCCTGAACCTTCCCACCATTTTGGGAAACGTGCCCAAGCGAGGAACGCGGGGTTCAGTCTCCTGACGCCAGGTGCCCACCACCTGGTGGGGAAAGGCATGGGGAGGGGTTGTGGGAAAAGAACCGCAGGTGGGGTGAGTATGGGAGGTGGTGCCCAAAATCTCAACTGTTTTGGAGAACAATAATCCCACGATGGAGAGGTCAGGGTCTTCATTCGGTCAACCCCACGGCAGCTGGGGAAGTGGCAAACTAAGACAAAGTAGCCCAGATGATGGCAGTTGGTGAATTCGGGATCTCCACCAACTCTGATACCGTTGAAATGGTGCACTCCCGGTTGACGACACCGCTGGTGCACAGTGACTTCTGTATCATGGCTCACAGGAAGCTCTCTGAAGGGTTGACTATGTTGCGGAAAGCGGAAATGGAATTCAACCATACCACCACTCCCAAACTTGGGACTTTCGATAAATGTGAGGTTTTGCTTTTTTGGGAAAGAAAGTCAGTGCCGGACTTATACACTTAATGGTAGGGCCCTGGGGAGGGTTGCCGAACAAAGAGAGCTTGGAGTGCAGGTTCATAGTTCCTTGGAGGCCAAGTCACAGGTAGATACGATAGTGAAGAAGGCGTTGAGTACACTTGCCTTTATTAGTCAGTGCATCAAGTATGGGAGTTGGGATGTTATGTTGCGGCTGTACAGGCCATTTTTGGAATATTGTGGTCAGTTCTGGTCTCCCTGCTACAGGAAAGATGTGGTTAAAATTGCAGAAAGGATGTTGCCAGGGTTGGAGGGTTTGAGCTATAGGGAGAATCTAAAGAGGCTGGGGCTACTTTCCCTGGAGAGTCAGAGGCTGAGGGGTGACCCTATAGAGGTTTATAAAATCATGAGGGGGCATGGATAGAGTGAGTAGCCAAATCCTTTGCCCCAGTGCAAGGGACTCCAAAATTAGAAGGCATCGTTCAAGGTGAGAGGGGAAAGATATAAAAGCAATCTAAGAGGGAACTTTTTCACGTAGAGGGTGTCTGGAATGAGCTGCCAGAGGAAGTGGTGGAGGCTGGTACAATTGCAACATTTGAGAGGCATTTGGATGGGTATATGAATAGGAAGGGTTTGGAGGGATATGGGCCGGGTGCTGGCAGGTGGGACTAGATTGGGTTGGGATATCTGGTAGGCATGGACGGGCTGGACCGAAGGGCCTGTTTCCGTGCTGTACATCTCTATGACTCTAAATGAGACTGGATTAATTTAGGATATCTTTTTGGCATGGACGGGTTGGACCGAAGGGTTTGTTTCCGTGCTGTACAACTCTAAACTTGTGCAGTTTGTAGAGATTTGATTTGATTCATCATTGTCACATCTACCAAGACAACATGAAAGATATTGTTTTGAATGCTACTCAGACAAATCATACCTTACATAAGTACATCAGAGTAACAGAACGGAATGCAGATTATAGTATCACAGCTACAGGGAAGGTGCAGAAGAAGATAGAGTGGAATGATAATTTATTGTCACTTGTATTTTTTACAAAAAAAAATGTGAAAAGTCTTTTAAGGTCCCATCACACGGTGCCTATATCAAAAACAGAAGTCATAGATAAGGAAAAAAGTATTAAGACAAAGTCCATCTTAGTTCAATTCACAGTTCCTGGACTTAGAAAAAAGATGGTACCCATATTCTTCACAGTTACAGAGAGTGATGACACACCACTGAAGAAGACGACCACAAGAGGACTCTGGAATCCCAGGCTACAAGATACAAGCCGATTTGGCAGCATCTGGGAACAGAAATCTGTCCAGTGGCCCTTCCTCAGAACCAATGGGAGCTGGGAAAATTAGAATCCTGACAGTGTGGAAACAGGCCATTCGGCCCAAAAAGTCCACAGCGTTCCTCCGAAGAGTATCCCACCCAGCCACGGGCCCTGGCATCCTGACCCGGACTATGCCACTGCCTTTATTAAAGTATCACTTGACATGGACACAATGACCGTATTAAAGATCAGCTCGAATATATGAGAGGTGTGCTCAAAAATCTGAGGAGAGCAGGAAGGAAGCTGTTCTTGAACCTGTTGGTGCATGTTTTCTTCTGCCCGATGAAAGAGGGCGTAACTGGGGTGGGAGGGGTCTTTGGTTATGTTTGCTGCTTCCTCATGGCAGCGGGAGTCAGTGGAAGGAAGCCCGGTTTGTGTGATGGGCCGCGTTCACAACTCTGTAACTTCCTGAGGTCTTGGCAGCAGAGCAGTTGCCACACTGCTTTCTGTGGCGCATCTATTAAAATTGGTAAGAGCCATTGTGGGTGTGCTGAATTTCCTTCGCCTCTTGAGGAAGTAGAGGTGTTGGGGTGCTTTCTTGGCTGTAGCTTTGCCATGGATTGTCAGTGGCAATTACTCCTAGGAACTTGAAGCTCTTGATCATCTCAACCTCAGCACCATTGATACAAATGGTTGTGTCCTCCATGCTGCGTCCTGGAGTCGATTACAAGCTCCTTCACTTTGCTGACATCGAGGGAGAGATTATTGTCTTCACACTATGTCATAAGCTCTCTATCTGTTTCCTGTGCTCTGTCATTATTGTTTACTTTTAAACGGTAACTCCTTCTGACAAGTGAGTCTTCCATTAACTGACCACACTCTTGGATGGACCTCAGGATGGTTCACTGGCCAGAATGGGGACCAGGGCACGGAAGGGGCCCCTTGAAGGGTCTGCCATGCAATCCAAACCCGAGGCAGTCCAGACCGAGTGGCCTGTTTCTGCGCTCGTACAATTTCAAGGCCAGGGTGAGAGGTGTAAATTGCAGGGAAAGATTGGACTGGATATCTCAGTTTAAGGTGCAAAACCTCTTGCAGCAAATGCAAAGAGGGATAGGGTTAACCCTGCAAGTGTCAAAGATTATAGTCCTTATTTCAATAGACAATAGACAATAGATGCAGGAGTAGGCCATTCTGCCCTTCGAGCCTGCACCGCCATTCAATATGATCATGGCTGATCATTCCTAATTAGTATCCTGTTCCAGCCTTATCTCCATACCCCTTGACTCCACTATCTTTAAGAGCTCTATCCAATTCTTTCTTAAAAGAATCCAGAGACTGGGCCTCCACTGCCCTCTGGGGCAGAGCATTCCACACAGCCACCACTCTCTGTGTGAAGTAGTTTCTCCTCATCTCTGTCCTAAATGGTCTACCCCGTATTTTTAAGTTGTGTCCTCTGGTTCGGCACTCCCCCATCAACGGAAATATGTTCCCTCCTGCCAGAGTGTCCAATCCTTTCATAAGCCTATACGTTTCAATCAGATCCCCTCTCAGTCTTCTAAACTCAAGGGTATACAAGCCCAGTCGCTTCAGTCTTTCCGTGTAAGGCAATCCTGCCATTCCAGGAATTGACCTCGTGAACCTACGCTGCACTCCCTCAATAGCCAGAATCATTGGCCTAGCCTTGGCCAAAGTTGTTCCTTAAAGCTGTGCTCCCAAGACAAATTAACAGGGTACTCGCACTTCTCCAGTACTGCAGAGCTTTCAAAGTATTTGATAATGGAACATTGATTGCAATAATACAGAAGTAAAACCTAAACTAGTAACAGAGTGGTGGGTCCTTCTGTTTCTGGTCTGGTGTGATACAGGCAGCTCTTGAAATTTTGGCATGATCGGAGGTGAGTTTGGTGTTGACAGCAGAGTGGTGATTAGTATCATCTCAGTGTTGTGTTGCTACACTGTATTAGGGGGTGTGAAGGAGGCCTTCACAATTCCTGTCAGTCCCAGTGAAACAACAGTGCACTGTCAAAGACGGGGCTCCCTCAGGTGAACATAGGTGAAAGCAAAGTCAAAGTTCTCAGCTCAAGCTAACCACCAACAACAGTCTCCCAGCTGGCTTCTCAGCACTGATTTTATTTAATACATCAGGTAATTTTTCTGCGAAGTCTGGTCGTAAGTGCACAGCAAGATCCTTTTGGTGAGATTGACGAACTTCTTGTGGTCTAACTGAATGGGATGTGTTGGGAGTAGGAGTGTCAAAAATGGGGCTGGATGTGAGTCGGGGTGTCAACATGGGGGTTGATTGGAGTAGGGGTGTCAATAATGGGGTTTGATTGGAGTAGGGGTGTCATTAATGGGGTTTGGGTGTGGAAGTGTCAATAATGGGGTTTGATTGGAGTAGGGGTGTCAACATGGGGGTTGATTGGAATTGAGTGTCAATATGGGTTTGATTGGAGTAGGGATGTCAACATGGGGTTTGATTGGAGTAGGGATGTCAATAATGGGGTTTGGGTGCGGAAGTGTCAATAATGGGGTTTGATTGGAGTAGGGGTGTCAATAATGGGGTTTGATTGGAATTGAGTGTCAATATGGGTTTGATTGGAGTAGGGATGTCAACAATGGGTTTTGATTGGAGTAGGGGTGTCAACAATGGGGTTTGATTGGAGTTGGCATGTCAATAATGGGGTTTGATTGGAGTTGGGATGTCAATAATGGGGTTTGATTGGAGTAGGAGTGTCAATAATGGGGTTTGATTGGAGTAGGAGTGTCAACAATGGGGTTTGATTGGAGTAGGGATGTCAATAATGGGGTTTGATTGGAGTAGGGATGTCAATAATGGGGTTTGATTGGAGTTGGGATGTCAACAATGGGGTTTGATTGGAGTAGGAGTGTCAACAATGGGGTTTGATTGGAGTAGGGCTGTCAACAATGGGTTTTGATTGGAGTAGGGGTGTCAATAATGGGGTTTGATTGGAGTAGGGGTGTCAACAATGGGGTTTGATTGGAGTAGGGCTGTCAACAATGGGTTTTGATTGGAGTAGGGGTGTCAATAATGGGGTTTGATTGGAGTAGGGGTGTCAACAATGGGGTTTGATTGGAGTAGGGCTGTCAACAATGGGTTTTGATTGGAGTAGGGGTGTCAATAATGGGGTTTGATTGGAGTTGGGATGTCAACAATGGGGTTTGATTGGAGTAGGGGTGTCAATAATGGGGTTTGATTGGTGTAGGGGTGTCAATAATGGTTGGGTACGGAAGTGTCAATAATGGGGTTTGATGGGTGTAGGAGTTTCAACATTGCAATTTGATGAGTGTGGAAGTGACAATGGAATTTGAAGGGTGTAAACGTATCACTGATGCAAAATATTGTGTGCTGGGATGTCACTGATGGGTTTGGAGGTGTCTCTGATGGGTGTAGGTGTTTTCCTAATGGGAGTAGGGGTATCACTAATGGGGTTTGATGAGGGTAGGACTGTCACTGACTGGATTTGATGGGTGGAGGAGTGTCACTGATGGGATTTGATGTGTGTGTAGGAATGTCACTGATGCGATTTGATAAGTGTAGGGCTGGCACTGATGGGATTTGATGTGTATTGGGGTGTCATTAATGGTATTTGATGTGTATAGGTGTATTATTGATGGGATTTGATGGGTGTAGGGGTGCCATTGATGGGATTTGATGGGTCTAGGGGTGTCATTGATGGGATTTGATGGGTCTAGGGGTGTCATTGATGGGATTTGATGGGTCTAGGGGTGTCATTAATGGTATTTGATGTGTATAGGTGTATTATTGATGGGTGGAGGGGTGTCATTGATGGGATTTGATGGGTCTAGGGGTGTCGTTGATGGGATTTGATGGGTGTAGGGTTGTCAGTGATTGGATTTGATGAGGGTAGGGGTGTCAGTGATGGGGTTTGATGGGTGTAGGAGTGTCATTGATGGGATTTGATGGGTGTAGGGTTGTCAGGGATGGAATTTGATGAGTATATGGGTGTCAGTGATGAGGTTTGATGAGTGTAGGGGTATCAGTGATGGGATTTGATGTGTGTATGGGGTGTCATTGATTGGATTTGATGAGGGTAGGGTTGTCAGGGATGGAATTTGATTAGGGTAGAGTTGACAGGGCTGGAATTTGATGAGTGTAGGGGTGTCATTGATGGGATTTGATGTTAGAGGGGTGTCATTGATGGGATTTGATGTGTGTAGGGGTGTCATTGATGGGATTTGATGAGTGTAGGGGTGTCATTGATGGGTGTAGGGTTGTCAGGGATGGAATTTGATGAGGGTAGAGTTGTTAGGAATGGAATTTGATGCGTGTCGGGGTGTCAGTGATGGGATTTGATGTGTATAGGGGTGTCATTGATGGGATTTGTTGGGTGTAAGGGTGTCACTGATGGGATTTGATGTGTATAGGGGTGTCATTAATGGGATTTGTTGGGTGTAAGGGTGTTAACTGATGGGATTTGTTGGGTGTAAGGGTGTTACTGATTGGATTTGTTGGGTGTAGAGGTGTCACTGATTGGATTTGTTGGGTGTAGAGGTGTCACTGATGGGATTTGATGTGTATAGGGGTGTCACTGATGGGATTTGATGTGTATAGGGGTGTCATTGATGGGATTTGTTGGGTGTAAGGGTGTTACTGATGGGAATTGATATGTATAAGGGTGTCATTGATGAGATTTGATGGTGTAGGATTGTCAGGGTTGGAATTTGATGAGGGGTGTCACTGATGGGGTTTGATGAGTGTAGGGGTGTCAGTGATGGGATTTGATGGGTGTAAGGGTGTTACTGATGGGATTTGATGTGTATAGGGGTGTCACTGATGGGATTTGATGGGTGTAAGGGTGTCAGTGATGGGATTAGATGTATATAGGGGTGTCATTGATGAGATTTGATGTGTATTAGAGTGTCATTGATGGGAGTTGATGTGTGTAGGGGTGTCACTGATGGGATTTGTTGGGTGTAAGTATGTCACTGATGGGATTTGATGGGTGTAGGGGTGTCACTGCTGGAATTTGTTGGGTGTAAGGGTGTCATTGATGGGATTTGATGTATATATGGGTGTCATTGATGGGATTTGTTGGGTGTAAGGGTGTCATTGATGGGTTTTGATGGGTGTAGGGGTGTCACTGATGGGATTTGATGAAGATAAGGTTGGCACTGATGGAAAATGATGGGTATAGGGGCGTCACTGGTAGAAAGCGATGAATATAGGCATCTCACTGATATTTGGGGTCCCATCTCAGGTTGCCAAGAGATACCGGCGAATGAGTTATCACTGATGTTGCTCCTTGTTAACCCTGCAGCCATTATAACAGGCGGGAAGCGGGAGGAGAACCACACATCGACGACCAGGAAGCCAGGCCAGCAGAGGCAGCGTGGTGTGCCGTGGCCGGGAGCAGTGAGGGCGGGTGGCGTCTCGGACAAGCCACAGGAGGAGCACAACGAGATGGTGGGTGTCCACAGCGCATGTGTGCCCAGCCCCCGTGCAGTTCCCCCACTGGATCTCCCCCTGCTTGGGTTGAGAGGAGGGGAGAGGCAGTGAGGCGGTAGGGCATCCAGAGGGGGGTGGGGTGCTGATTAACGGGAGGACGTGGCAGGAGTGAGCAACTAGGGCTAGAACGAGAGCTGTACGTGATGATTAGCCCGCTGGATGACCAATCCAGCAACGTGTCACTCATAACCAGGAGTCAGCGTCACAGACACTGCTAGCACCGAAGCAGGCCATTCGGCCCATTGTGGTTGTGCCAGCGGCTCACCTTTACCAACTCCACTGCTTCCCACTCCTACACACACACACATACACATACACAGACACACACACACAGACACATACACACACACACACATACACACATACACACACACACTCACCCTGTGGTCCAAATGATTTAGCCTTTGGGCGATGATCCAAATCTGTCGTGAAATCTGCCTCCACCAAGCTGTCCCGGTTGTAGAAGCGTCGACAATACGTGCAAGAGTCGGCCCTGTGCCACCGTTCATTACGACCGTGGTTGATCATGCAATCTCAGTAGCCCCCTCCCGCTTTCCCTCCCTATCCCTTCAGCCCCTCGTCCAGCTCCCTCTTGAATATATCTAATGAACTGGCCCCAACAGCTTCCTGTGGGAGAGAATTCCACAGGTTCATAACCCTCTGAGTGAAGAAATTCTTCCTTATCTCAGTCCTGAATGGCTTACCACTTACCCCCCCACCCCACCCAGTTCTGGACTTCCCCAACATCGGGAAATCCTCTCTGCATCTAGTCTGTCCAGTTGCGTCAAGATTTTATATGTTTCTATGAGACTCCCCCACCACGTGCTTCTAAATTCCAGCGAGTACCTGCCCAGTTGATCCAGTCTTTGTTCGTATGTCAGTCCTGCCATCCCGGGGAATCAGTCTGGTGAACCTTTGGATGCCCTCAATAACGAGAAGGTCCTTCCTCAGATGAGGAAACCAAAACTGCGCACAGTACGTGAGGTGTGGCCTCACCAAGGCACTGTATAACTGCAGCAAAACATCCTTCCTCTGATACCCTCTTGGGATCCTACTCTTCCATCTTTTCTGCACTCTGTCTAAAGCCTTCGTGTCCATTGTAAAGAGCAAGGCCCCCAGGGTGAAAGCAATAGTAAAGGCGAGGGTGCCCTATAAGCAGGTTCACAATGACCTTATTCCTTTTGCAATCAATGTCTCTGTTTATAATGATCAGAAATCCATTTGCCGTATCGGCAACATGGGTTCAAATTCCACAACAGCAATTGGACAACAAATGACATCAAAATTGGAGGTGTAGTGGACAGCGAAGAGGGTTACCTCAGATTACAACAGGATCTGGGCCAATGGGCTGAGAAGTGGCAGATGGAGTTTAATTCAGATAAATGCAAGGGGCTGCATTTCGGGAAAACAAATCTTAGCAGGACTTATACACTTAATGGGAAGGACCTAGGGAGTGTTGCTGAACAAAGAGACCTTGGAGTGCAGGTTCATAGCTCCTTGAAAGTGGAGTCACAGGTCGATAGGATAGTGAAGGAGGTGTTTGGTATGCTTTCCTTTATTGGTCAGAGTATTGAGTACAGGAGTTGGGAGGTCAGGTTGCGGCTGTACAGGACATTGGTTAGGCCGCTGTTGGAATATTGCATGTAATTCTGGTCTCCTTCCTATCGGGAAAGATGTTGTGAAACTTGAAAGGGTTCAGAAAAGATTTACAAGGATGTTCAAAGTTTGTGAGAAGATTTGTAGCTCGGGTGCTCGTTGTTGTGGTTCTGTTCGCCGAGCTGGGAATTTGTGTTGCAAACGTTTCATCCCCTGTCTAGGTGACATCCTCAGTGCTTGAGAGCCTCCCGTGAAGCGCTTCTGTGATGTTTCCTCCGGCATTTATAGTGGCCTGTCTCTGCCACTTCCGGTTGTCAGTTCCAGCTGTCCGCTGTAGTGGCCTGTATATTGGGTCCAGGTCGATGTGCTTATTGATTGAATCTGTGGATGAGTGCCATGCCTCTAGGAATTCCCTGGCTGTTCTCTGTTTGGCTTGTCCTATAATAGTAGTGTTGTCCCAGTCGAATTCATGTTGCTTGTCATCTGCGTGTGTGACTACTAAGGATAGCTGGTCGTGTCGTTTCGTGGCTAGTTGGTGTTCATGGATGCGGATCGTTAGCTGTCTTCCTGTTTGTCCTATGTAGTGTTTTGTGTAGTCCTTGTATGGGATTTTGTACACTACGTTGGTTTTGCTCATGTTGGGTATCGAGTCCTTCGTCCTGGTGAGTTGTTGTCTGAGAGTGGTTGTTGGTTTGTGTGCTGTTATGAGTCTTAGTGGTCGCAGTAGTCTGGCTGTCAGTTCAGGTCAAGCACATCGACCTGGACCCAATATACAGGCCACTACAGCAGACAGCTGGAACTGACAACTGGAAGCGGCAGAGACAGGCCACTATAAATGCTGGAGGAAACATCACAGAAGCGCTTTACAGGAGGCTCCCAAGCACTGAGGATGTCACCTAGACAGGGGGCGAAACGTTTGCAAGACAAATTCCCAGCTCGGTGAACAGAACCACAACAACAAGGATGTTGCCAGGGTTGGAGGGTTTGAGCTACAGGGAGAGGCTGAACAGGCTGGGGCTGTTTTCCCTGGAGCGTCGGAGACTGAGGGGTGACCTTATAGAGGTTTAGAGAATTATGAGGGGCATGGATAGGGTAAATAGACAAAGTCTTTTCCCTGGGGTGGGGGAGTCCAGAACTAGAGGGCATAGGTTTAGGGTGAGAGGGGAAAGATATAAAAGAGACCTAAGGGGCTACTGTTTCCCCCAGAGAGTGGTACGTGTATGGAATGAGCTGCCAGAGGATGTGGTGGAGGCCGGTACAATGGCAACATTTAAGAGGCATTTGGATGGGTATATGAATAGGAAGGGTTTGGAGGGATATGGGCCGGGTGCTGGCAGGTGGGACTAGATTGGGTTGGGATATCTGGGTCAGCATGGACGGGTTGGACCGAAGGGTCTGTTTCCGTGCTGTACGTCTTTATAAATCTATGACTCTAAATCAGGAATTAAAAGGCTACAATCAGTTATGGTAACTGTGGGATGATCATGGAATGTCCACAGTGCAGGAAGAGGCCATTTGGCCCATCAGCTCCCTCAGAAGAGCATCCCATCCCGACCCACTTCATCCTAAACTAATTAAGCAGGGGGAATGGGAACATCAATTGTAGCTCCAGTGTCCAGGAGGTTGAGAGTGGTGAGGTCACAAATAAGGTTTTAAGGTCACGAGTGCACCAGTAGGCAGGACGCTGGTTCGAAGTGTGTCTACTTCAACGCCAGGTGCATCCGGAATAAGGTGGGTGAGCTGGCAGCGTGGGTTGGTACCTGGCACCTCAATGTTGTGGCCATTTCAGAGACACAGGTAGAGCAGGGACAGGAATGGATGTTGCAGGTTCCGGGATTTCAATGTTTCAGTAAGGGCGGCACGGTGGCTCAGTGGTTAGCACTGCTCCCTCACGGCACCAGGGTCCCAGGTTCGATTCCAGCCTCGGGCGACTGTCTGTGTGACGTTTGCACGTTCTCCCCGTGTCTGTGTGAGGTTTCCTCCGGGTGCTCTGGTTTCCTCCCACATTCAGGTCAATTGGCCGCGCTAAATTGTCCATAGCGTTAGGTGCATTTGTCAGAAGAGGGTGGGTTACTCTTCGGAGGGTTGGTGTGGACTTGTTGGGCCAAAGGGCCTGTTTCCACACTGTAGGGAGTCTAATCAAACAGAGAAGATGGTAAAAAGAGGGGGGAGGTTTGGCACTGTTAGTCAAGGACAGTATTAGGGTGGCAGAAAGGACATTTGAGGAGGACATGTCTACTGAGGTAGTATGGGCTGAGGTTAGAACCAGGGAAGGAGAGGTCACCCTGTTGGGAGTTTTCTACAGGTCTCCGAATAGTTCCAGAGATGTAGAGGAAAGGATAGCAAAGATGATTCAGGATAGGAGCGAGAGAGACAGGGTAATTGTTATGGGGGACTTTAACTTTCCAAATATTGACTGAGAATGCTATAGTTTGAGTACTTTAGATGGGTCAGTTTTTGTCCAATGGGTACAGAGGGTTTCTCGACACAGTATGTAGACAGGCCAACAAGGGGCGAGGCCACATTGGATTTGGTACTGGGTAATGAACCCGGTCAGGTGTTAGATTTGGAGGGAGGTGAGCACTTTGGTGATAGTGACCACAATTCGGTTATGGTTACTCTAGTGATGGAAAGGGATAGGGATACACCGGAAGGCAACAGTCATAGCTGAGGGAAAGGCAATTATGATGTGATTCGGCAAGATTTAGGATGCATAGGATGGGGAAGGAGACTGCAGGGGCTGGGTACAATTGAAATGTGGAGCTTATTCAAGGAGCAGCTACTGCGTGTTCTTGATAAGTATGTATTGGTCAGGCAGGGAGGAAGTGGTTGAGCGAGGGAACTATGGTTTACTAAAGAAGTTGAATCTCATGTTAAGAGGAAGAAGGAGGCTCATGTTAGAATGAGACATGAAGGATCAGTTAGGGTACTTGAGAGTTACAAGTTAGCCAGGAAAGACCTAAAGAGAGAGCTAAGAAAAGACATGAGAAGTCATTGACAGATAGGATCAAGGAAAACCCTGAAGCTTTCTATAGATATATCAGGAATAAAAGAATGACTAGTTTAAGATTAGGGCCAATCAAGGACTGTAGGGGGAAGTTGTGTGTGGAGTCTGAGGAGATAGGGGAAGCGCTAAATGAATATTTTTTGTCAATATTCACACAGGAAAAAGATAAAGTTGTCGAGGAGAATACTGAGATACAGGCAACTAGGCTAGATGGGATTGAGGTTCACAAGGAGATGTTAGAATTTTGGAAAGTGTGAAAATAGATAAGTCCCCAGAGCCGGATGGGATTTATCCGAGAATTCTCTGGGAAGCCAGGGAGGAGATTGCCGAGCCCTTGGCTTTGATCTTTATGTCCTCATTGACTTCAGGAATAGTGCCAGAAGACTGGAGGATAGCAAATGTCCCTTGTTCAAGAAGGGGAGTAGAGACAACCCTGGTAATTATAGACCAGTGAGCCTTACTTCAGTTGTGGGTAAAGCATTGGAAAAGGTTATAAGAGAGAGGATTTATAATCATCTAGAAAGGAATAAATTGATTAGGGATAGTCAACACGGTTTTGTGAAGGGTAGGTTGTGCCTCACTAACCTTATTGAGTTCTTTGAGAAGGTGACCAAACAGGTAGATGAGGGTAAAGTGGTTGATGTGGTGTATATGGATTTCAGTAAGGTGTTTGATAAGGTTCCCCATGGTAGGCTACTGTACCAAATATGGAGGTATGGGATTGAGGGTGATTTAGCGGTTGGGATCAGAAATTGGCTAGCTGAAAGAAGACAGAGGGTGGTGGTTGATGGGAAATGTTCGTCCTGGAGCTCAGTTCCCAGTGGGGTACCACAGGGTCTGTTCTGGGACCACTGCTGTTTGTCATTTTTATGAATGACCTGGATGAGGGTGTGGAAGGATGGGTTAGTAAATTTGGGGATGACACGAAAGTCGGTGGAGTTATGGATAGTGCGGAAGGATGTTGTGGGTTACAGAGGGACATAGATAAGCTGCAGAGCTGGGCTGGGAGGTGGCAAATGGAGTTTAACGTGGAAAAGTGTGAGGTGATTCACTTTGGAAGGAGTAACAGGAATGCAAAGTACTGGGCTAATGGTAAGATTCTCGGCAGTGTAGATAAGCAGAGAGATCTCAGTGTCCGTGTACATAGATTCCTGAAAGTTGCCACCCAGTTTGATAGGAAGGCGTACGGTGTGTTAGCTTTTATCGGGAGAGGGATTGAGTTTCGGAGCCACGAGGTCATGTACAAAACTCTGGTGCGGCCGCACTTGGGAGTATTGTGTACAGTTCTGGTCACCACATTATAGGAAGGATGTGGAAGCTTTGGAAAGGGTTCAGAGGGGATTTCCCGGGATGTTGCCTGGTTATGGAGGGAAGGTCTTATGAGGAAAGGCTGAGGGACTTGAGGCTGTTTCCGTTCGAGAGAAGGAGACTGAGAGGTGACTTAACTGAGACGTATAAGATAATCCGAGGGTTCGATAGGGTGGACAAGGAGAGGTCTTTTCCCTCGGATGGTGATGGCTAGCACCAGGGGACACAGCTTTAAATTGAGGGGGTGATAGATACAGGACAGATGGCAGAGGGAGTTTCTTTACTCAGAGAGTAGGAGGGGGCGTGGAACGCACTGTCTGTAACAGGAGTAGACTCACCAACTTTAGGGGCATTTAAATGGGCATTAGATAGGCACATGGATGAATGTGGAATAGTGTAGTACAAATGGGCTTCAGATTGGTTTCAGGTCAGCACAACATCGAGGGCCGAAGGGCCTGTACTGCGCTGGAACGTTCTCTGTTCTATCCCCGTAGCCCTTTATGGAGATTTTAACCATGGCTAATCCACCTTGCATGCGTATCCCTAGACTCTACAAGGCAATTTTTAGCACGGCCAATCCACCTCACCTGCACATCTTTGAACTGCAGAGTACCCGGCAGAAACCCACAACAGACTCGGGGAGAATGTGACTCGGGACAGTCACCCAAGGACGGAGTAGAAGCCAGGAATGGTGAGCGCTAGCCACGCCGCCCGCCTTGTGGTTTGAAAACTCATCTGGTTCACTGATGTAGTTCAGCAAAGGAAACCTGCCACCCTTTCCCAGCCTGGGCCTACATGAGACTCCAACCCCTCTCAGTAATACAGCGCACTCTGAAACGCCCTCTTCAACGGCCAAGCCAGCCACCTGGATTCAAGAAGGTAGCCAGGCTGCTGGGGCAGTTGGGAAGAGGCAGAAAACGTCAGTGGTTCTCACATCTCATGAATAATTGAAACTGGTGGACCGATTGATAGAGGGACAGGGCAGAGGGGCGATGTTGAGAGTGTGACTCTGAATGACAAGGACAACTGAGGACTGGTTTGGGGTTGAGGGAGGAAGGGGGAGGCCTCTCTGAACAGCCCCCCCCCCCCCGATTGTGTCACCTGCAAATTTGGCAGCGTCCGAGGAGCAGGAGAGTCGACGTTTCCGGCGTAAGGCCCTTCTTCGGGAGTGAGGGGCTCACGACCGAAACGTCGGCTCCCCTGCTCCTCGGACGCTGCCAGACCTGGGCCTTTCCAGCGCCGCGCTCTCGACTCTGATCTCCAGGCATCAGCGGTCCTCACTTTCTCCTCAACTTCCCAACTGTGACCCCCCCCCCCCACCCCAACTTTCAAAAGCAAACAGCAGGGATCCGAAAACCGAGCCCTGCCGAAGACCACGTGAGGCAGATTGCCATTCAAAGAGGCAAGCTACCAACTGTTACCCTGCGTTTCCTTTTATGAAGCCAACTTTGGATCCATCTCTGCACGTCAATTTTACTTTATTGACCACTCGACCACTTGGGATCTTGTCAAACGCCTTCCGGAAATCCATGGAGGAAATATCCACAGCGTTACCCTTCTCATCACCTCTTTGAAGAGTTCAGTCGAATTTGTAAGGCATGACCTTCCCTTAACAAATCCATGCTGATTATCCCTGACCAGTCCAAGCCATTCTCACTGACAGTGTCCTCACAGATTGCTCACCACTGAAGTAGAGCGAAATGGCCCATAATTGTTTGGCATTTCCTTGGTGGGTCGAGAGTGTGTGGGGGCGCTGGAAAAGCACAGCAGGGTCAGGCAGCATCCGAGGGGCAGGCGACTTCGACGTTTCGGGCATAAGCCCCGTCATCAGGATCCCTCGTGCCCGGAAACGTCGCTTCTCCAGCTCCTCGGATGCTGCCTGACCCTGCTGTGCTTTTCCAGCCCCCCCCACACACTCTCGACTCTGATCCGCAGTCCTCACTTTCTCCTGGCGTTTCCTTTTAAACAACAGAAGTGCACTTGCGTTCCCCCAGCGCCTCACTTGTGCGGGGTTGGGGGGGTGGGTGGGGGGTCAGCCCTGCTCTTATTAAATGGCTGAATGGGCTTGAAGGACCAAATGGCCAAACCCTGCTTCCAGGTTCTCTGCTCACACAGTGAGGGTTCATGCACAGACTGGGAGACGGTGGCACTGAGCAGCAAAGGGGTGGGGACACAGTGAACGGTCCAAGCACAGAGATGGGCATTGAATGAGCAGCGTGGTGGGTAAAAACGTGAGTGAGGGCTGGTGTACGGAGAGAGTTATGAGGGCAGCATACACAGAGGGAGTGAGGGAGTGCGAGAGGTGATCGAGCAGGGATGAATACAGGGCACCATGGTGGCTCAGTGGTCAGCATTGCTCCCTCAGAGCACCAGAGACCCGGGCTTGATTCCAGGAGTTTGTGGATACCCCCGTATCTGCATGGGCTTCCTCTGAGTGCTCTGGTTTCTTCCCACAGTCCAAAGAGGTGCAGGTTAGGGTGGATCGGCCCGTGTTAAATTGTCTCCGTAGTGCCCAGGGATGTGCAGGTTAGGGTGGATTGGTCGTGCTAAATTGTCCCCATAGTGCCCAGGGATGTGCAGGTTAGGGTGGATTGGTCGTGCTAAATTGTCCCCATAGTGCCCAGGGATGTGCAGGTTAGGGTGGATTGGTCGTGCTAAATTGTCCCCATAGTGCCCAGGGATGTACAGGTTAGGGTGGATTGGTCGTGCTAAATTGTCCCCGTAGTGCCAAGGGATGTGCAGGTTAGGGTGGATTGGCTGTGCTAAATTGTCCCTGTAGTGCCCAGGGATGTGCAGGTTAGGGTGGATTGGCCGTGCTAAATTGTCCCCGTAGTGCCCAGGGATGTGCAGGTTAGACAAGTTAACCGTGGGAAATGCAGGGTTAGAGCGGTGGACTGGGTCTGGGTGGGATGCTCTTCGGAGGGTCGGCGTGGACCCGATGGGCCGAATGGACTGATTCCACACCGTAGGAACTCTCTGAGTGTGTGGGGGCGGCACAGAGGGAGGAAGTGGTCAGAGAATAAAGACGCCTTTCACCAGCTTTCCTCCCATCCCACTCAACGAAACATTGTGAGCAGCCACTGATTGAAGTGATGTCCTGTGCTCTCCTCCTCTCTGTCTAGCGCGAGTGTCTGTCCCTCCACATTGGCCAGGCCGGCGTGCAGCTCGGCAATGCCTGCTGGGAGCTATACTGCCTGGAGCATCGCATCAAGCCCGACGGTAAAATGCGCCCTTCGAAGTCCGGCGGCCTGCAGGACGACTCCTTCCACACCTTCTTCAGCGAGACCGGGGCGGGGAAGCACGTTCCCCGGGCCGTGTTCATCGACCTGGAGCCCACCGTGATAGGTAAGGGCGGGGAGGGGCCGAAGAACGCGCTGGCAAGCCTGAGCACGTTGGAGAGAAAATGGGGGCCTGCGCAAAAGAAGCTTTCGCGGTCACCCAGGCGACACTGCATCGAAACCATGCGGCCGCGCATCGGTTCAGCCTCCCTGGGGGTGGGGGGTCCGAGCCCGCTTTTAAGGTGGGAGGAGAGAGGTTTGGAAAAGACAGGAAGGGGCAAACTCTTCACGCAGGGGGTGGTTTGCATGTGGAATTTCGTGAAGAAGTCGTGGATGTGGTCACAATTACGTTGTTTAAAAGGTGAGTACAGTGTAGATAGAGGCCCAGCGACTCTAGGCTGATCCTCCCTACAGCATCCAACACAGCCCCCACCGCTGGTAGATAAGAGTGGAAATAAGGCCATTCGGCCCATCGAGTCTGCCCCGCCATTCAATCGTGGCTGATGGGCCTTTCAACCCCACTTACCCGCACTCCCCCCCCCGTAGCCCTTAATTCCTCGCGAGATCAAGGATTTATCAATCTCTGCCTTGAAGGCGTTTAACGTCCCGGCCTCCACTGCGCTCCGTGGCAACGCATCCCACAGGCCCACCACCCTCCGGCTGAAGAAATGTCTCCTCATTCCCGTTCTAAGTTGACCCCCCCCCTCTAATTCTAAGGCCCTAGTCTCCCCCCCCCCCCCCGCCTGATGGAAACACAGCACCCACCCTTTCTAAGCCACACGTTATCTTGTAAGTTTCTACTAGACCTCCCCATAACCTTCTAAACTCTAACGAATACATTCCCAGGATCGTCATCCGTTCATCGTATGTTAGGCCTACTGTGTGAACGAAGAGGCAAGTGGGATCTCTTCTTAATTAAGGCATTAAATGCGTGAGCAAGGAGGTGATGTTGGAGCTGTGAATGCTGTTAGTTAGGCCACTGTGTGTGCGATTCTGATCACCGTACTACACAGGGAAGATGTCATTGCACAGAGGAGGGAGCAGAGGAGCTGAGGGTTTCAGCAGCAGATGAATTGGGTCAGATGGAGATGGGCAATGCAACAGGAATGTTTTCAATCGAGAACAGGATTTTCGGTTTGAGGGGTTTGAGTCTGGAAGCCGATATTCGCCAGTGAGCAGTTCAGGCGGTGTCACTGAACATCAGAGTAACTCGCCGCACTCGCGGTCCTTCAGGGGGTTCTGTGTCAAGTATCGGACCGTCGCACCCCTCAGGCACGACAGGATCCTTCCTCTCAGAACCCCGCACCGCCTCGTGTATCCCAGCCAGGGGAGCACTCGGTTAATCAGTCACCATTTCTTGCACCGCCCCCAGATGAGGTCCGCACCGGCCCCTACCGGCAACTGTTCCACCCTGAGCAGCTGATCACTGGCAAGGAGGACGCAGCTAATAACTACGCCCGGGGCCACTGCTCCATCGGCAAAGAGATTGTGGATCTGGTCTTGGATCGCATCCGGAAGCTGGTAGGTTGTTTGTTCAGATCACATTCCTGGCTCTCCCCGTGCACCCTTTCCCCAGGGACGGGCGACCCGAGTTCCTCTGGGGACCAGGTTGGCGAGTGGTAACAGCCTGTAACAGCCAAAGCAAGGCGCTGCTCAATCCTTCCCTTCGATAGGGCGGCACAGTGGCTCAGTGAGTTAGCACTGCTGCCTCACAGCACCAGGGTCCCAGGTTCAATTCCAGCCTCGGACGACTGTCTGTGTGGAGTTTGCACATTCTCTCCGTGTCTGCGTGGGTTTCCTCCGGGTGTTCTGAGTTCCTCCCACAGTCCAAAGATGTGCAGGTTCGGGTGGGTTGGCCGTACTAAATTGTCCTCGTAGTGTTAGGCCCATTAGTCAGCGGGAAATGGCTCTGGGTGAGTTACTCTTCGGAGGGTCGGTGTGGACCTGTTGGGCCGAAGGGCCTGTTTCCACACTGTAGGAAAACAAATCTAAATTTGACCTGTCCAGTCAGATGATGCCGAAACAGGTCCCTAGGGGTTTTGGTCAAGATGGTCGCTTGTAAGGGGGACAGAGAAACGTTAATGACTTGGTTGTGAATGTGGAAAGTATAATTACTGCAGTGACGCAAGAATTAAATTACGCTTATTGTCACGTGTACTCACATTAGTACAGTGAAAGGTTTAGAGGTGGCCATTTGCGACACCATCTGAGGTACAGAATCTGAGATGGTGTTATTAATACTGAGGAGAATGGTCTCAAGCTACAGTCTGATATGGATCAACCAGTAAATTGGGCAGAGCAATGGCAATTGAAATGTAATCCTGATAAGTGTGAGGTTGGTGCATTTGGGGTCTAATAAGGGAAGGGTATGCACAATGCGCGCTCGCTCCCTAGGGAGTACTGAGCAAGAAAGGGACCTCGGTGTATGAGTCCCTGAAGGTGTCAGCGCAGATAGGCAGGGTGCTGAAGACAGGGAATGCTTAGCTGGGGCACAGAATACAGGGGCAAGGAAGTCTCGCTACAGCTTCGTAAGGCGTTGGTTCGGCCACAGATGGAATACTGTGTGCAGTTCCGGTCGCCCATCCTATCGGGAAAGACGCGATGGCACTGGAGAGGGCACGGAGCGGATTCACCAGGACGTTGCCCGGAGAGGAAGGTCTCCGTTACGCGGGGAGACGAGGTAGACCCGGAGCCGGGGGGGGAGGGAACCTGACCGAGGGATACGGCATCGTGGGAGGCATATTCACGGCAGATTGCGAGAATCTCTTCCCCAGAGGGGCAGGTGTTTAAGTAAGTGGTTTGGAGGAAATATCTTTCACCCAGAAGATGGGAGGAATATGGAAGGCGCTGTGCCCGAGAGGGTGGTGGAGGCAGGGACTCTGGCAACACTTAAGAGGCATCTGGACAAGCACTCAAAACACCAGAGCTTGGGACGCCACGGACCCCAGTGCAGGTAAATGGGATTAGCCACAGTTTGGTCTCTGTCGGTGGGCATTAACATAGTGGGCCGCACGGCCAGTTTTAATGCCGCATGACTCGAAGGAACTGTCTGTTTGTCCAAATATGGGATCTGGGTTTCACTGGCACCACGTGCATTTGTCCCCAAGTGCCCCTTGAGCTGACTGTTCCGCCAAGAGGAAGGCAAAGAGTCAAGGTATTGATGTGGGTCTGGAGTCACGTGGATTACCTTCCCCTCAGGACGCTGATGGCTTTTTATACCAATCCAGTGGCTCATCAGCCTGGGTCACCGGGTTACGAGTCCAATGGCACTGGCACAGTACAACCAACCTTCCCCAGGTCCTGGGACTCTGGGGGGGGGGGGCTGGAAGCAGGTCGGTGGATCGGAAATAGCAGACTGGGTGCTCTCAAAACCTTTCACTCATCTTCGCGTTTCCTGCCCGGAGTGTCCTGGCAGGATCGGACAAGACCAGAGACACAGGAGGGGAGGCCATTCAGTCTCTATAGTCTGGGGTGGCCCAGTGACTCAGTGGCTAGCACTGCTGCCTCAGGGCGCCAGGGATCGGGGTGCGATTGCAGCCTCGTGCAACCGTCTGTGTGGAGGTTTGCACATTCTCCCTCCGGGTCGGCGTGGGTTTCCTCCGGGTGTTCTGGGTTCCTCCCACAGTCCAAAGATTAGGGCAGATTGGCCGTGCTAAATTGTCCCCGTAGTGCCCAGGGATGTGCAGGTTAGGGTGGATTGGCCGTGCTAAATTGTCCCGTAGTGCCCAGGGATGTGCAGGTTAGGGTGGATTGGCCGTGCTAAATTGTCCCCGTAGTGCCCAGGGATGTGCAGGTTAGGGTGGATTGGCCGTGCTAAATTGTCCCGTAGTGCCCAGGGATGTGCAGGTTAGGGTGGATTGGCCATGCTAAATTGTCCCCGTAGTGCCCAGGGATGTGCAGGTTAGGGTGGATTGGCCGTGCTAAATTGTCCCGTAGTGCCCAGGGATGTGCAGGTTAGGGTGGATTGGCCGTGCTAAATTGTCCCCGTAGTGCCCAGGGATGTGCAGGTTAGGGTGGATTGGCCGTGCTAAATTGTCCCCGTAGTGCCCAGGGATGTGCAGGTTAGGGTGGATTAGCCGTGCTAAATTGTCCCTGTAGTGCCCAGGGATGTGCAGGTTAGGGTGGATTGGCCTGTGCTAAATTGTCCCGTAGTGCCCAGGGATGTGCAGGTTAGGGTGGATTGGCCATGCTAAATTGTCCCCATAGTGCCCAGGGATGTACAGGTTAGGGTGGATTGGCCGTGCTAAATTGTCCCCGTAGTGCCCAGGGATGTGCAGGTTAGGGTGGATTAGCCGTGCTAAATTGTCCCTGTAGTGCCCAGGGATGTGCAGGTTAGGGTGGATTGGCCTGTGCTAAATTGTCCCGTAGTGCCCAGGGATGTGTAGGTTAGGGTGGATTGGCCGTGCTAAATTGTCCCCGTAGTGCCCAGGGATGTGCAGGTTAGGGTGGATTGGCCGTGCTAAATTGTCCCCGTAGTGCCCAGGGATGTGCAGGTTAGGGTGGATTAGCCGTGCTAAATTGTCCCCGTAGTGCCCAGGGATGTGCAGGTTAGGGTGGATTGGCCATGCTAAATTGTCCCTGTAGTGCCCAGGGATGTACAGGTTAGGGTGGATTGGCCGTGCTAAATTGTCCCCGTAGTGCCCAGGGATGTGCAGGTTAGGGTGGATTGGCCATGCTAAATTGTCCCCGTAACGCCCAGGGTTGTGCAAGTTAGGGTGGATTGGCCGTGCTAAATTGTCCCCGTAGTGCCCAGGGATGTGCACATTAGGGTGGATTGGCCGTGCTAAATTGTCCCCGTAGTGCCCAGGGATGTGCAGGTTAGGGTGGATTGGCCGTGCTCAATTGTCCCCATAGTGCCCAGGGATGTGCAGGTTAGGGTGGATTGACCGTGCTAAATTGTCCCCGTAGTGCCCAGGGATGTGCAGGTTAGGGTGGATTGGCCGTGCTAAGTTGTCCCCGTAGTGCCCAGGGATGTGCAGGTTAGGGTGGATTGGCTGTGCTAAATTGTCCCGTAGTGCCCAGGTACGTGCAGGTTCGGGTGGATTGGCCGTGCTAAATTGTCCCGTAGTGCCCAGGGATGTGCAGGTTCGGGTGGATTGGCCGTGCTCAATTGTCCCCATAGTGCCCAGGGATGTGCAGGTTAGGGTGGATTGGCCATGCTAAATTGTCCCCGTAGTGCCCAGGGATGTGCAGGTTAGGGTGGATTAGCCGTGCTAAATTGTCCCATAGTGCCCAGGGATGTGCAGGTGAGGGTGGATTGGCCGTGCTAAACTGTCCCCATAGTGCCCAGGGATGTGCAGGTTAGGGTGGATTGGCCGTGCTAAACTGTCCCCATAGTGCACAGGGATGTGCTGGTTAGGGTGCGTCAGTGAGGGGTTAATGTCCCGTATTGGTGTAGAGGAAAGGGTCTGGGTGGGATGCTGTTCGGAGGGTCGGTGTGGACCTGTTGTGTAATACGGCCTGTTTCCACACAGTAGGGAATCTAACCTGATTGTGTGTCCCATCCTACCGTGGTCCATCTCCATCCTAACCCTATCTACCTGCATTGGCTTCATAATCTTTCATGTTGAACAGAAATATTCAACTTATCTCCCGTCTTGACAGCCTTTGGGTGGAGAGGGCTCCAATTTTCCATTCCCCTTTCTGTAAAGACGTTACTTCCAGACATCAGCCCTGAAGAGCCTGGCTTCAATTTTTAACGTTCCTACCCCTTGCTCCCACACCCCCATCCAACCGGAAGAATTTATTTCTCTCTGTCTATCCTTATCGACCCTTCAGGGCAACGCTTGGATCATCCCTTAATCCAAAAGTGCTGCGACGATGCAGTCACTTTGAGACGTTATTTTTACCCTAGTTTCTTTTTTCGAAGAGAGGTTGTATGGCACAGATACCGAGCTGTCCCTGAGAAGCTAAACAACTTGTGTGGCTTTGGGATATTGTTTTAAAGTTGGAACAGCGAAAGCAGCTTTTTACATGGCCGACGATCTCCGGCCAGGCCTTCTAGGTTTTAGGTTTAATTTTAAGCAGAATCCTTTGGGGTCTCAGAAGAGTTGGCAGCTTCACTGGATATCTCCCAGCTGCTACTTTCCATCAATTTTCTCTTGGTGTCGTATCCTCCTGGATTGGATAACTGCATGTGAGAATCGGTGTCTGAATTTGCGTTTTTTGCCAAGGGGTGTGTTTACTTTCCATAAATTTTCTCTTGGTGTCGTATCCTCCTGGATTGGATAACTGCATGTGAGAATCGGTGTCTGAATTTGCCAAGGGGGGATGTTGATGGGACGTTATTATATTGGAACAGTTAATCAGTAATAGGTACAGTATCTATTATTCCATTAAGCTGATCAGTAGTTGAGTTATTCTAAGTTTCTCTTTGTTTGTATTTTAACTAGAGTGTTTCAATAAAGGGTGTTTTGCTCAACAGTTTGACCATCGCATCTGGGACACTTCACCTCTCCCTTTAATATAAGAAAACGTCAAGGTCTGTGGAGGGCTAGAGGTGGTGACAGACCATAACAAGACTCATTCAGTGCTTGGGACCTTTCTTCATGACTTGACTCTGATTTTCTTTCCTGTCCCACCCTCCCACAGGCTGATCTGTGCACGGGACTCCAGGGTTTCCTCATCTTCCACAGTTTCGGGGGTGGCACCGGCTCCGGTTTCACTTCCCTCCTGATGGAGAGGCTCTCCGTCGACTACGGCAAGAAATCCAAGCTGGAGTTTTCCGTCTACCCGGCTCCCCAGATCTCCACCGCGGTGGTCGAGCCCTACAATGCGTTGCTGGTCACCCACAGCACCCTGGAGCACTCCGACTGCGCCTTCTTGGTGGACAACGAGGCCGTTTACAACATCTGCCAGCGCAACCTGGGCATCGCGTGCCCGAGCTACACCAACCTCAACCGCCTGGTGGCGCAGATTGTGTCGTCCATCACGGTCTCTCTGCGGTTCGAGGGCGCCCTCAACGTGGACCTGACGGAGTTCCAGACCAACCTGGTCCCCTACCCCCGCATCCACTTCCCCCTGGCCACCTACGCCCCCCTCATCTCGAAGGAAGAGAGCGAGGACACCCAGAACACCACGCTGAAGATGACCAAGGCCTGCTTCAAGGCGGGCAACCAGATGGTCAAGTGCGACCTCCACTCTGGCAAGTACATGGCGTGCTGCATGCTGTACCGAGGGGATGTGCCGGCGAAAGAGATCAACACCTCCATCGCCACTATCAAGAGCATGCGCGCGGTCAGCTTTGTGGATTGGTGCCCGACTGGGTTCAAGGTGAGTCCCTCTCGGAGTTACACTGAAAGCTGTCCCCCCTCCGGTGTCCCCGTGGGCGGAGAGATCGTGCAAGCAGAAGGATTCGAGTTAGGGTTATTCCTCTCCCTCCTTTATTCTCTCACCGGACCTCGGCAAAGCCCCCTGTCCCTTGAACTACGCCGGCCACCCATTAAGAGTCTCGTCAGACCACAGTTGGAGTATCGTGTGAGTTTTTGGGCCCCGTATCTCGGGAAGGATGCACTGGCTCTGGAGTGGGCTCAGAGGAGCTGCCTAAGAATGGTCCCCCCAACAACCCACCCTCCCGCCCTGGCACCCTCCCCTGCCACCGCAGGAACTGTAAAACCTGAGCCCACCCCTCCTCTCTCACCTCCATCCAAGACCCTAAAGGAGCCTCCCACATCCATCAAAGTTTTACCTGCACATCCACCAATATCATTTATTGTATCTGCTGCTCCCGATGCGGTCTCCTCTACATTGGGGAGACTGGGCGCCTCCAAACAGAGCACATCTCCGGAACACCCTCACCAATCAACCACACTGCCCCGTGGCCCAACATTTCAACTCCCCCTCCCACTCTGCCTCCTACACCGCTGCTCCCTCACCGCCCGACGCCTGGAGGAAGAACGCCTCATCTTCCGCCTCGGAACACTTCAACCCCAGGGCATCAATGTGGACTTCACCAGTTTCCTCATTTCCCCTTCCCCCACCTTATCCCAGTTCCAACCTTCCAGCTCAGCACCGTCCTCATGACCTGTCCCACCTGCCAATCTCCCTTCCCACCAATCCACTCCACCCTCCCCTCTGACCTATCACCTCCGTCCCCACCCCCATCCACCTATTGTACTCTATGCTACCTTCTCCCCACCCTCCCCTCTGACCTATCACCTCCATCCCCACCCCCCATCCACCTATTGGACTCTATGCTACCTTCCCCCACCCTCCCCTCTGACCTATCACCTCCATCCCCACCCCCCATCCACCTATTGGACTCTATACTACCTTCCCCCACCCTCCCCTCTGACCTATCACCTCCATCCCCACCCCATCCACCTATTGGACTCTTTGCTACCTTCCCCCACCCTCCCCTCTGACCTATCACCTCCATCCCCACCCCCCATCCACCTATTGGACTCTATACTACCTTCCCCCACCCTCCCCTCTGACCTACCACCTCCGTCCCCACCCCCATCCACCTATTGGACTCTATGCTACCTTCCCCCACCCTCCCCTCTGACCTATCACCTCCGTCCCCACCCCCATCCACCTATTGGACTCTATACTACCTTCCCCCACCCTCCCCTCTGACCTATCACCTCCGTCCCCACCCCCATCTACCTATTGTACTCTATGCTACCTTCCCCCACCCTCCCCTCTGACCTATCACCTCCATCCCACCCCCATCCACCTATTGTACCCTATGCTACCTTCTCCCCACCCTCCCCTCTGACCTATCACCTCCATCCCCACCCCCATCCACCTATTGTACCCTATGCTACCTTCTCCCCACCCTCCCCTCTGACCTATGACCTCTATCCCCACCCCCCATCCACCTATTGGACTCTATGCTACCTTCCCCCCACCCTCCCCTCTGACCTATCACCTCCGTCCCCACCCCCATCCACCTATTGTACTCTATACTACCTTCCCCCACCCTCCCCTCTGACCTATCACCTCCATCCCCACCCCCATTCACCTATTGGACTCTATACTACCTTCCCCCACCCTCCCCTCTGACCTATCACCTCTATCCCCACCCCCATTCACCTACTGGACTCTATGCTACCTTCCCCCACCCTCCCCTCTGACCTACCACCTCTGTCCCCACCCCCATCCACCTATTGGACTCTATGCTACCTTCCCCCACCCTCCCCTCTGACCTACCACCTCTGTCCCCACCCCCATTCACCTACTGGACTCTATGCTACCTTCCCCCACCCTCCCCTCTGACCTATCACCTCCGTCCCCACCCCCATCCACCTATTGGACTCTATGCTACCTTCCCCCACCCTCCCCTCTGACCTACCACCTCCATCCCCACCCCCATTCACCTATTGTACTCTATGCTACCTTCTCCCCACCCTCCCCTCTGACCTACCACCTCCATCCCCACCCCCATCCACCTATTGGACTCTATGCTACCTTCCCCCACCCTCCCCTCTGACCTATCACCTCCGTCCCCACCCCCATCCACCTATTGGACTCTATGCTACCTTCTCCCCACCCTCCCCTCTGACCTACCACCTCCATCCCCACCCCCATCCACCTGTTGGACTCTATGCTACCTTCCCCCACCCTCCACTCTGACCTACCACCTCCATCCCCACCCCCATTCACCTATTGGACTCTATGCTACCTTCCCCCACCCTCCCCTCTGACCTACCACCTCCATCCCCACCCCCATCCACCTATTGGACTCTATGCTACCTTCTCCCCACCCTCCCCTCTGACCTATCACCTCCATCCCCACCCCCATCCACCTATTGGACTCTATGCTACCTTCTCCCCACATTCCCCTCTGACCTACCACCTCCATCCCCACCCCCATTCTCCTATTGGACTCTATGCTACCTTCCCCCACCCCCCTCCCATTTATCTCTCCACCCTGGAGGCTCCCTGCCTCTAATTGTGATGAAGGGATTTTGCCGAAACGTCGATTTTCCTGCTCCTGCCTGACCCTGCTGTGCTTTTCCAGCACCACCCTAATCTAGACTCTGATTTCCAGCATCTGCAGTCCTTATTTTTACCAGGAATGAAAAGTTCAACACATGAGGAACACATGGGGTTGACTAGGATCTGGGGTGATCGAACAGAAGCGTACTCAATACTGAATGGGCTGGACAGAGTGCATGTTGGGAAGATGCCTCCATTAGTAGGAGAGACTAGGGCCCGGGGGCACAGCCTTCGAGTAAAGGGAAGACCTTTTCGAACAGAGATAAGGAGAAACATCTTCAGCCAGAGAATCTGCATTGCTGCAGAAGGCTGGGAAGGCCAGGTCGTTGAGTGACTTTAAGATGGAGTTGGGTGAATTGTTGAGTATCAAGGGTTGCAGGGGGGAATGGGTTGAGAAACCTATCAGCCATGATTGAATCGATGGGCTGTATGGCCTCATTTCTGCTCCAGTCTAACACCTGAGCTGTGGGTCGATGGCCAAAACCAATTAAAGATGGTAGCTCTCCCTTAGCTGAAGGACCTCTGTAATGGATGGGGCTTTACGACAGTCAATGGGCAGCAGAATGGCTCAGTGGTTAGCGCTACCTCACAGCACCAGGGGGGGGCCAGGTTCAATTGAAGCCTCGAACGACTGCTTTTGCGGAGTTGGCACCTTCTCTCTCCCCCCCTCCCCGCCCCCCCCGTCTGTGCGGCACTTCCGCCTGGACCTCTTGGTTTCCTCCCACTGCCCGAAGATGTCTAGGTTCTGCGGGCCTGCCGGGCTCAATTGCCCCGTGGCGTCCAAGGAGGCGCGTGGATAAACCGCGTGAGGTTACGGGAATAGGGTGAGGGGCTGGGTCTGGGTGGGATGCTTTTCAAAGGGTTGGTGAAGACCCCAACGCGCTGAGTGACCTTTTTCTGCACTGTAAGGATTCTATGGTTGTCAACAGTGCGCCCCGCGGCAGAACAAACTGAGAACGTGGTTCTGACATCTTGGGCTCCACGGCGGCCGCACCTTGGGTGTCACGGTGGCTCAGTGGTTAGCACTGCTGCCTCACAGCGCCAGAGACCCGGGTTCAATTCCCGCCTCAGGTGACTGACTGTGTGGAGTTTGCACGTTCTCCCCGTGTCTGTGTGGGTTTCCTCCGGTTTCCTCCCACAGTCCAAAGATGTACAGGTTAGGGTGAATTGGCCATGCTAAATTGCCCCGTAGTGTTAGGTAAGGGGTAAATGTAGGGGAATGGGTGGGTTGCGCATCGGCGGGTTGGTGTGGACTTGTTGGGCCGAAGGGCCTGTTTCCACACTGTAAATCTAATCTAATCTAATCTAAAAATTAGAGGCTGTGAGTGTAAATAAAAGCAGGGATGTTGTTTCCGAACCTCTTGGGATTTCCAGTCAGGCCCCAACCAGACAGTATTGCGTGCAGTTGTGGGTCACCAGACATGGAGGAGGATGTGAGGGTCCCCAGGAGGGCATGGAGGGTGACTTCACCAGAACTGTTCTGGGGTGATGGGGGGAATCTTCACTCCAAGGTTCGGTCAGAGGAGCCAGAACCATTCTCCTCGGTCTAAAGAGACCGTGGGGAGATGTGAACGTGAGGACGTTGTGGTTAGGCCACTGTTGGAATATTGCGTGCAACTTCTGGTCTCCCTCCTCTCAGAAGGATGTTGTGAAACATTTAAAGGGTTCCGAAAAAAATTGACAGGGATGTTGCCAGGGTTGGAGGGTTTGAGCTACAGGGAGAGGCTGAACAGGCTGGGGCTGTTTTCCCTGGAGCGTCGGGGGCTGAGGGGTGACCTTATACAGGTTTATAAAATCATGGGGGGGGGCATGGATAGGGTAAAGAGACAAGGTCTTTTCCCCCTGGGGTGGGGGAGCCCAGAACTAGAGGGGGGTAGATTTAAGGTGGGAGGGGAAAGATTTAAAAGGGATGTGAGGGGTAACATTTTTATGCAGAGGGTGGTGCGTGTGTGGAACGAGCTGCCAGAGGAAGTGGTGGGGGCTGGTACAATGAGAACATTTAAAAGGATGGGGGGGGGACATGGATAGGGAGGGTTTAGGGGGAGATGGGCCAAGTGATGGCAAACGGGGACTGGGTTAGGTTAGGGTATCCTGGGTCAGCACAGACGGGATGGGCCGAAGGGTCTGTTCGGTGTAGTGCAGCTCTATGACTCGATGACCTTTATGGTAAAACTGTTCCTTTAGCTGATGGCGCAAGGACTGTGTGTGTGTGGGGGGGGGGGGGGAGTGTGTGTGTGTGTGTGGGGGGGGGGGGAGTGTGTGTGTGTGTGTGTGGGGGGGGGGGGGGGTGGGGGGCGAACAGGGATCTTGGTTGAAGACTGAACAAATATTGGGTGGGGGAATGGTGGTGGCGATGGGTGAGAGGAACGTTTCTGATGCAGCGAGTGGTAGGGAGCTAGAACCCATGACCTACAAAGGGTGGAAGTGGTCGTGGAGTAAAGGAATGATTGTGAAAGGAGTTTTTCAAAAAACAAAGGGCAACACAATGGAAATAAACTTGCAGGGGCTCCAGAGACAGAGCAGAGGGGACTGGCTGCTTCTCTCAGGGGAGCTAGCATGGACTCAATGGACCGAAAGCTCTCCCGAATGTTGTAATGACTGGACGCTGAGGCCGCAAAGCCAATTCAAAAAAAAAAATCTTTTCATGGGAAAGCTTATTGCCCAACTCCACTTACCCTTGTGACAGTCATAGACTCATAGAGCACGGAAACAAATCCTCCGGTCCAATCAATCTGCACCAAACATCATCGCAAACTAAACTAGTCTCACCTGCCCCTGCTCCTGTCCCACAGTCCTTCCAAACCTTTCCTGTTCATGTACTGGTCCAAATGTCGTTTAAACCTTGTCACTGTTCCCGCATCCGCGACTTCCTCAGGACGTTCAAAGAGCAGAGAATGTTTACAGCCCGGGAACAGGCCCTTCGGCCCTCCAAGCCTGAGCCGATCCAAATCCACTGTCCAAACCTGTCGCCCAATTCCCTAACCATCTGTATCCCTCTGCTCCCCCACCTCCTCATGCATCTGCCCAGACCCATCTTAAATGAATCTATCGTGCCTGTCTCTACCACCTCTGCTGGCAACGTGTTCCAGACACCCACCACCCTCTGTGTGTAAAGTACTTACCGCGTGTATCCCCCTTAAACTTTCCACCTCTCACCTTGAAAGTGTGACCTCTCGTTACTGAATCCTTTACCCTGTGAAAAAGCCTATCTCTATCCACCCTGTCTATACCCTTCATGATCTTGTAGACCTCAATCAGGTCCCCCCCTCAATCTCCTTTTTCCTAATGAAAACAATCCTAACCGACTCAACCTCTCTTTATAGCTAGCACCTTCCATCCCAGACAACATCCCCGTAAACCTTCCCTGCACCCTCTCCAAAGTGTCCACATCCTTTTGGGAATGTGGCGCCCAGAACTGTACACAGTATTCTAAACGCGGCCGAACCAATGTCTTGTACAATTTTACCATGACCTGCCAGCTCTTATACTCCATACCCCTGTCCGATGAAGGTGAGTATACCATATGCCTCCTTGGCCACTCTACCCACCTGTGCAGCCACCTTCAGGGTACAGTGGACCTGAACTCCCAGATCCCTCTGCTCATCACCTTTTCCCAAGGCTCTTCCGTTGACAGTATAGTTGGCTCGAGAGTTAGACTTCCCAAAATGCATCACCTCACATTTGTCTGGATTGAACTCCATCTGCCCCTTCTCCGCCCAACTCCCCGGTCTATCCATATCCTCCTGTATTCCCTGACAGTCCCTTATACTTTCTGCTACTCCACCAATCGTCGTGTCACCTGCAGACTTACCGATCAGACCAACGATGCCCTCTCCCAGATCATTTATGTGTATTACAAACAACAGTGGCCCCAGCACTGACCCCTGTGGAACACCACTGGTCACCCTTCTCCATTACAAGAAACTCCCTTCAACTCTGTCTCCTGTTGCTCAACCAGTTCTTTATCCACCTCGCTAGAACACCCTGCACGCCATGTGACTTCATTCCACATGCAAACCATCCTCTGTGTAAAAGAAAAAATTGGCCCCTCATGTCTTTTTAAATCCTTCTCCTCTCACCTCAAAAATGTCTTGAAATCCCTCACCCTGGGGAAAAGCACCTACCATTATCCAGATCCACGCCCTCATGATTTTATAAACTTCTCCCGGGTCGCCTCTCAACCTCCCACGCTCCAGTGTAAAAAGTCCCAGCCTTGGCTTTGACAACTCAAACCTCCCAAACCCGACAGCGTCCCGGTAAATCTCCGCCGAGCCCCCTCCAGCTTTCACAATATCCTTGCTGTAGCAGGGTGACAGGAACTCGGCGCGGTCATCCAGAGGAGGCCTCAAGCAATGTCCTCCACAGCCTCAGCATGACTCCCCTCAACTCCGACCCTCAAAAGTCTGAGCCTTGAAGGCAAGTGTGCTCAGTGCGTCTTTAACCACCCTGTTCGCATGAGGTGCAAACTTCAAAGAGTAATGTAGCTGAACCCCCTTGGTATCCCTGTTCTGCAACACTACCCAAGGCCCTTACCATTCATTGAGCAGCCACTTAGTTATGGGTATGTAGTCACACTTCAGTTTCCCCCAGACTGGGCAAGGACTGGGGCGTTCCTTACCAAGAGGACTTGAACCAACCAAATTTTTGTTTTAAAGAAATTCTTTCACAGGACTCGGGTGTCACTGGCTGGGCCCGGTATTTATTGCCCTGTAGGTAAAAACAAGGACTGAGGATGCTGGAAACCAGAGTCTAGATTAAGAGTGGTGCTGGAAAAGCACAGCAGGCTCAGGCAGCACCCGAGGAGCAGGAGAATCGAGGTTTCGGGCAGATTCCTGACGAAGGGCTTTTTGCCCGAAACGTCGATTTTCCTGCTCCTCGGATGCTGCCTGACCTTTTCTCGCCCTGTACCTATTTGCCCTTGGAGGACGTGGTGTTAAGCTGCATTATTGTTTGAACAGTTGCAGCCTGTGTGCTGTAGATTGACCCACAATGACCTTAGGGAGGGAATCGCAAGACTTTGACCCAGCGTCACTGAAGGATTGGCGATGTGTTTCTGATCGGGATGGCGAGTGGCTTGGAGGGGAATTTGCAGGGGGGGTGTGGGGGGGTGGGGGGGGTGCTCCCATGTATCTGCTGCACCTTGCCTCTCCAGGTGGAAGTGGTCGCAGGTTTGGAAGGTGTCTTGAATGAATTTTCTGGAGTGCGTCTTGTAGCTCGTGCGTTCTGTTGCGACTGAGGTGGAGGAGTGGATGGTTGTCAGTCAAGTGGGCTACATTGTCCCCGTCTGCACTGTGTCCCTGTCTGCCCTGTGTCCCTGTCTGCCCTGTGTCCCCGTCCTGCACTGTGTCCCCCGTCTGCACTGTGTCCCGTCTGCACTGTGTCCCGTCTGCACTACTGTGTCCCGTCTGCACTGTGACCCATCTGCACTGTGACCCGTCTGCACTGTGTCCCCGTCTGCACTGTGTCCCCGTCTGCACTGTGTCCCCGTCTGCACTGTGTCCCCGTCTGCACTGTGTCCCCGTCTGCACTGTGTCCCCGTCTGCACTGTGTCCCCGTCTGCACTGTGTCCCCGTCTGCACTGTGTCCCCGTCTGCACTGTGTCCCGTCTGCACTCTGTCCCGTCTGCACTCTGTTCCCGTCTGCACCGTGTGCCCGTCTGCACCGTGTGCCCGTCTGCACCGTGTCCCCGTCTGCACCGTGTCCCCGTCTGCACCGTGTGCCCGTCTGCACCGTGTGCCCGTCTGCACCGTGTGCCCGTCTGCACCGTGTGCCCGTCTGCACCGTGCCCCCGTCTGCACTGTGCCCCCCGTCTGCACTGTATCCCCCGTTTGCCCCGTGTCCCGTCTGCCCTGTGTATTCCCCAGGGTACAGGGTCCTGGGTACGTTGCCCCCCTGTGTACGGGGACCTGGGTATGTGTTCCCCAGGGTACAGGGTCCTGGGTATGTGTTCCCCAGGGTACAGGGCTCTGGGTATGCGTTCCCCAGGGTACAGGGTCCTGGGTATGTGTTCCCCAGGGTACAGGGCTCTGGGTGTGTGTACCCCAGGTTAGAGGTTCCTGGGTATGTGCTCCCCAGGGTACAGGGCTCTGGGTATGTGCTCCCCAGGGTACAGGGTCCTGGGTATGTGTTCCCCAGGGTACAGGGTCCTGGGTATGCGTTCCCCAGGGTACAGGTTCCTGGGTATGTGTTCCTTATGGTACAGGGTCCTGGGTATGTGTTCCACAGTGCACAGGGTCCTGGGTATGTGTTCCCCAGGGTACAGGGTCCTGGGTATGTGTTCCCCAGGGTACAGGGTCCTGGGTATGTGTTTCCCCAAGGTACAGGGTCCTGGGTATGTGTTCCCCAGGGTACAGCGTCCTGGGTATGTGTTCCCCAGGGTACAGCGTCCTGGGTATGTGTTCCCCAGGGTACAGCGTCCTGGGTATGTGTTCCCCAGGGTACAGCGTCCTGGGTATGTGTTCCCCAGGGTACAGCGTCCTGGGTATGTGTTCCCCAGGGTACAGCGTCCTGGGTATGTGTTCCCCAGGGTACAGCGTCCTGGGTATGTGTTCCCCAGGGTACAGGGCTCTGGGTATGTGTTCCCCCAGGGTACAGGGCTCTGGGTACGTGGTTCCCCAGGGTACAGGGTCCTTGGTACGTGGTCCCCAAGGTACAGGGTCCTGGGTATGTGTTCCCCAGGGTACAGGGTCCTGGGTATGTGTTCCCCAGGGTACCGGGTCCTGGGTATGTGTTCCCCAGGTTACCGGGTCCTGGGTATGTGTTCCCCAGGGTACAGGGTCCTGGGTATGTGTTCCCCAGTGTACAGGGTCCTGGGTATGTGTTCCCCAGGGTACAGGGCTCTGGGTATGTGTTCCCCAGGGTACAGGTTTCTGGTTATGTGTTCCCCAGGGTACAGAGTCCTGGGCATGTGTTCCCCAGGGTACAGGGAGCTGGGCATGTGTTCCCAGGGTACAGGGTCCTGGACATGTGTTCCCCAGGGTACAGGTTCCTGGGTATGTGTTCCCCGGGGTACAGGGTCCTGGGTATGCGTTCCCCTGGGTACAGGGCCCTGCGTATGTGTTCCCCAGGGTACAGGGCCCTGCGTATGTGTTCCCCAGGGTACAGGGCCCTGCGTATGTGTTCCCCAGGGTACAGGGCCCTGTGTATGTGTTCCCCAGGGTACAGGGCCCTGGGTATGTGTTCCCCAGGGTACAGGGCCCTGGGTATGTGTTCCCCAGGGTACAGGGCCCTGGGTATGTGTTCCCCAGGGTACAGGGCCCTGGGTAATGTGTTTCCCCAGGGTACAGGGCCCTGGGTATGTGTTCCCCAATGTACAGGGTCCTGGGTATGTGTTCCCCAGGGTACAGGGACCTGGGTGTGTGTTCCCCAGGGTACAGGGTCCTGGGTATGTGCTCCCCAGGGTACAGGGTCCTAGATATGTGCTCCCCAGGGGACAGGGTCCTGGGTATGTATTCCCCAGGGTACAGGGTCCTGGGTATGTGCTCCCCTGGGTTCAGGTTCCTGGGTATGTGTTCCCCAGGGTACAGGGTCCTGGGTATGTGTTCCCCAGGGTACAGGGTCCTGGGTACTTTGCCCACCAGTGTACAGGGTCCTGGGTATGTGCTCCCCAGGGTACAGGGCTCTGGGTATGTCTTCCCCGGGGTACAGGGTCCTGGGTATGTGTTCCCCAGGGTACAGGGTCCTGGGTATGTGTTCCCCAGGTTACAGGGTCCTGGGTATGTGTTCCCCATGGTCCTGGGTATGTGTTCCCCAGGGTATAGGGCTCTGGGGTCTGTGTTCCCCAGGGTACAGGGCCCTGTGTATGTGTTCCCCAGGGTACAGGGTCCTGTGTATGTGTTCCCCAGGGTACAGGGACCTGGGTATGTGTTCCCCAGGGTACAGGGACCTGGGTGTGTGTTCCCCAGGGTACAGGGTCCTGGGTATGTGCTCCCCAGGGTACAGGGTCCTAGATATGTGCTCCCCAGGGGACAGGGTCCTGGGTATGTGCTCCCCTGGGTTCAGATTCCTGGGTATGTGCTCCCCAGGGTACAGGGTCCTGGGTATGTGTTCCCCAGGGGACAGGGTCCTGGGTATGTGTTCCCCAGGGTACAGGGTCCTGGGTACTTTGCCCACCAGTGTACAGGGTCCTGGGTATGTGCTCCCCAGGGTACAGGGCTCTGGGTATGTGTTCCCCAGGGTACAGGGCTCTGGGTCTGTGTTCCCCAGGGTACAGGGTCCTGGGTACGTGTTCCCCAGGGTACAGGGTCCTGGGTACGTGTTCCCCAGGGTACAGGGTCCTGGGTATGTGTTCCCAGTGTACAGGGTCCTGGGTATGTGCTCCCCAGGGTACAGGGTCCTGGGTATGTGTTCCCCAGGGTACAGGGTCCTGGGTATGTGTTCCCGTGTGTACAGGGTCCTGGGTATGTGCTCCCCAGGGTACAGGGGTCCTGGGTATGTGTTCCCCAATGTACAGGGTCCTGGGTATGTGTTCCCCAGGGTACAGTGTCCTGGGTATGTGCTCCCCCAGGGTACAGGGTCCTCGGTATGTGTTCCCCAGTGTACAGAGTCCTGGGTACGTGCTCCCCAGGGTACAGGGTCCTGAGTATGTGCTCCCCAATGTACAGGGACCTGGGTATGTGTTCCCCAGGGTACAGGGCTCTGGGTATGTGTTCCCCAGGGTACAGAGTCCTGGGTATGTGTTCCCCAGGGTACAGGGTCCTGGGTATGTGTTCCCCAGGGTACAGGGTCCTGGGTATGTGTTCCCCAGGGTACAGGGACCTGGGTGTGTGTGCCCCAGGGTACAGTGTCCTGGATATATGCTCCCCAGGGTACAGGGTCCTAGATATGTGCTCCCCAGGGTACAGGGTCCTGGGTCTGAATTCCCCAGGGTACAGGGTCCTGGGTACGTTGCCCCCCAGTGTACAGGGTCCTGGGTATGTGCTCCCCAGAGTTCACGTTCCTGGGTATGTGCTCCCCAGGGTACAGGGCTCTGGGTATGTGCTCCCCAGGGTACAGGGTCCTGGGTATGTGTTCCCCAGGGTACAGGGTCCTGGGTATGTGTTCCCCATGGTACAGTGTCCTGGGTATGTGCTCCCCAGGGTACAGGGTCCTGGGTATGTGCTCTCCAGGGTACAGGGTCCTGGGTACGTGTTCCCCAGGGGACCGGGTCCTGGGTATGTGTTCCCCAATGTACAGGGACCTGGGTACGTGTCCCCCAGGATACAGGGTCCTGGGTATGTGTTCCCCAGGGTACAGGGTCCTTGGGTATGTGCTGCCCAGGTACAGAGCCCTGGGTATGTGTTCCCCAGGGGACACAGTCCTGCGTATGTGTTACCCAGGGTACAGGGCCTTGGGTATGTGTTCCCCAGGGTACAGGGCCCTGGGTATGTGTTCCCCAGGGTACAGGGTCCTGAGTATGTGCTCCCCAATGTACAGGGACCTGGGTATATGGTCCCCAGGGTACAGTGCCCTGGGTATGTGTTCCCTGGGGTACAGAGTCTTGGGTATGTGTTTCTTAGGGTACAGGGTCGTGGGTATGTGCTCCGCAATGTACAGTGTCCTGGATATGCGCTCCCCAGGGTACAGGGTCCTGGGTACGTTGCCCCCCAGTGTACAGGGTCCTGGGTATGTGCTCCCCAGAGTTCACGTTCCTGGGTATGTGTTCCCCAGGGTACAGGGCTCTGGGTATGTGCTCCCCAGGGTACAGGGTCCTGGGTATGTGTTGCGCAGGGTACAAGTTCCTGGGTATGTGTTCCCCAGGGTACAGGGTCTTGGGTATGTGGTCCCCAGGGTACAGGGTCTTGGGTATGTGGTCCCCAGGGGACAGGGTCCTGGGTATGTATTCCCCAGGGTACAGGGTCCTGGGTATGTGTTCCCCAGGGTACAGGGTCCTGGGTACGTGCTCCCCAGGGTACAGGGTCCTGGGTATGTGTTCCCCAGTGTACAGGGTCCTGGGTACGTGCTCCCCAGTGTACAGGGTCCTGGGTACGTGCTCCCCAGGGTACAGGGTCCTGGGTATGTGTTCCCCAAGGTACAGGGTCCTGGGTATGTGTTCCTCAGGGTACAGGGTCCTGGGTATGTGTTCCTCAGGGTACAGGGTCCTGGGTACGTGCTCCCCAGGGTACAGGACCCAGGGTATGTGTTCCCCGGGGTACAGGGTCCTGGGTATGTGTTCCCCAGGGTACAGGGTCCTCGGTACGTGTTCCCCAGGGTACAGGGCTCTGGGTATGTGTTCCCCAGGGTACAGTGTCCTGGTATGTGCTCCCCTGGGTATGTGTCCCCCTGTTTACAGGGTCCTGGGTATGTGTTCCCCAGGGTACAGGGTCCTGGGTATGTGTTCCCCAGGGTACAGGGCTCTGGGTATGTGTTCCCCAGGGTACAGAGTCTTGGGTATGTGTTCTCCAGGAAACAGGGTCCTGGGTACGTGCTCCCCAGCGTACAGGGTCCTCGGTACTTGTTCCCCAGGGTACAGGGTCCTGGGTATGTGTTCCCCAGGGTACAAGGCTCTGGGTGTGTGTACCCCAGGTTAGAGGTTCTTGGGAATGTGTTCCCCAGGGTACAGGGTCCTGGGTATGGGTTCCCCAGGGTACAGTGTCCTGGGTATGTGCTCCCCAGGGTACAGGGCTCTTGGTATGTGTTCCCCAATGTACAGGGAGCTGGGTATGTGCTCCCCAGTGTACAGGGTCCTGGGTATGTGCTCCCCCGGGTACAGGGTCCTGGGTGTGTGTTCCCCAGGGTACAGGGTCCTGGGTATGTGCTCCCCAGTGTACAGGGTCATGTGCATGTGCTCCCCAATGTACAGGGTCCTGGGTACGTGCTCCCCAGGGTACAGGGTCCTGGGTACGTGCTCCCCAGGGTACAGGGTCCTGGGTACGTGCTCCCCAGGGTACAGGGTCCTGGGTACGTGCTTCCCAGGGTACAGGGTCCTGGGTATGTGTTCCCCAGGGTACAGGGTCCTGGGTACGTGTTCCCCAGGGTACAGGGTCCTGGGTATGTGCTCCCCAGTGTACAGGGTCCTGGGTATGTGCTCCCCAGGGTATAGGGTCCTGGGCATGTGTTCCCCAGGGTACAGGGTCCTGGGCATGTGTTCCCCAGGGTACAGGGTCCTGGGCATGTGTTCCCCAGGGTACAGGGTCCTGGGCATGTGTTCCCCAGGGTAGAGGTTCCTAGGCATGTGTTCCCCAGGGTACAGGGTCCTGGGTATGTGTTCCCCAGGGTACAGGGTCCTGGGTATGTGCTCCCCAAGGTACAGGGTCCTGGGTATGTGCTCCCCAGGGTACAGGGTCCTGGGTATGTGCTCCCCAAGGTACAGGGTCCTGGGTGTGTGTACCCCGGGGTATAGGGTCCTGGGTATGTGTTCCCCAGGGTACAGGGCTCTCGGTATGTGTTCCCCAGGGTACAGGGTCCTGGGTATGTGTTCCCCAGGGTACAGGGTCCTGGGTATGTGTTCCCCAGGGTACAGGGTCCTGGGTATGTGTTCCCCAGGGTACAGGGTCCTGGGTATGTGTTCCCCAGGGTACAGGGTCCTGGGTATGTGTTCCCCAGGGTACAGGGTCCTGGGTATGTGTTCCCCAGGGTACAGGGTCCTGGGTATGTGTTCCCCAGGGTACAGGGTCCTGGGTATGTGTTCCCCAGGGTACAGGGTCCTGGGTATGTGTTCCCCAGGTTACAGGGTCCTGGGTATATGTTCCCCAGGTTACAGGGTCCTGGGTATGTGTTCCCCAGGGTACAGGGTCCTGGGTATGTGTTCCCCAGGGTACAGGGCTCTGGGTATGTGTTCCCCAGGGTACAGGGTCCTGGTATGTGCTCCCCAGGGTACTGGGCCCTAGGTATGTGTTCCCCTGTTTACAGGGTCCTGTGTATGTGTTCCCCAGGGTACAGGGTCCTCGGTATGTGTTCCCCAGGTTACAGGGTCCTGTGTATGTGTTCCCCAATGTACAGGGTCCTGGGTATGTGCTCCCCAGGGTACAGGTTCCTGGGTATATGTTCCCCAGGGTACAGGGTCCTGGGTACGTGCTCCCCAGGGTACAGGGTCCTGGGTATGTGTTCCCCAGGGTACAGGGTCCTGGGTATGTGTTCCCCAGGGTACAGGGCTCTGGGTATGTGTTCCCCAGGTTACAGGGTCCTGGGTACGTGTTCCCCAGGGTACAGGGTCCTGGGTACGTGTTCCCCAGGGTACAGGGCTCTGGGTATGTGTTCCCCAGGGTACAGGGCTCTGGGTATGTGCTTCCCAGGGTACAGGGTCCTGGGTATGTGTTCCCCAGGGTACAGGGTCCTGGGTATGTGTTCCCCAGGGTACAGGGCTCTGGGTATGTGTTCCCCAGGGTACAGGGCCCTGGGAATGTGGTCCCCAGGTACAGCGCCCTGGGTATGTGTTCCCCAGGGTACAGAGTCCTGGGTATGTGTTCCCCGGGGTACAGGGTCCTGGGCATGTGCTCCCCAGGGTACAGGGTCCTGGGTATGTGTTCCCCAGTAGACCCGGCCTGGTATGTGCTCCCCAGGGTACAGGGTCCTGGGTATGTGCTCCCCAGGGTACAGGGTCCTGGGTATGTGTTCCCCAGGGTACAGAGTCCTGGGTATGTGTTCCCCAGGATACAGGGTCCTGGGTATGTGTTCCCCGGGGTACAGGGTCCTGGGTATGTGCTCCCTAGGGTACAGGGTCCTGGGTATGTGTTCCCCAGGGTACAGAGTCCTGGGTATGTGCTCCCTAGGGTACAGGGTCCTGGGTATGTGTTCCCCGGGGTACAGGGTCCTGGGCATGTGCTCCCCAGGGTACAGGGTCCTGGGTATGTGTTCCCCAGTGGACCTGGCCTGGTATGTGCTCCCCAGGGTACAGGGTCCTGGGTATGTGCTCCCCAAGGTACAGGGCTCTGTGTATGTGTTCCCCAGGGTACAGGGTCCTGGGTGTGTGCTCCCCAAGGTACAGGGTCCTGGGTGTGTGCTCCCCAAGGTACAGGGTCCTGGGTGTGTGTTCCCCCGGGTACAGGGCCCTGGGTATGTGTTCCCCCGGGTACAGGGCCCTGGGTATGTGTTCCCCCGGGTACAGGGCCCTGGGTATGTGTTCCCCAGGGTACAGGGTCCTGGGTATGTGTTCCCCAGGGTACAGGGTCCTGGGTATGTGTTCCCCAGGGTACAGGGTCCTGGGTATGTGTTCCCCAGGGTACAGCGTCCTGGGTATATGTTCCCCAGGGTACAGGGCCCTGGGTATTGTTCCCCAGGGTACAGCGTCCTGGGTATGTGTTTACCAGGGTACAGGGCCCTGGGTATGTGTTCCCCAGGGTACAGGCTCCTGGGTACGTGCTCCCCACGGTACAGGGTCCTGGGTATGTGTTCCCCAGGGTACAGGGTCCTGGGTACGTGCTCCCCAGGGTACAGGGTCCTGGGTGTGTGTACCCCAGGTTAGAGGTTACTGGGTATGTGCTCCCCAGGGTCCAGGGTCCTGGGTATGTGCTCCCCAGGGTCCAGGGTCCTGGGTATGTGTTCCCCAGGGTACAGGGTCCTGGGTATGTGTTCCCCAGGGTACAGGGCCCTGGGTATGTGTTCCCCAGGGTACAGGGCCCTGGGTATGTGTTCCCCAGGGTACAGGGTCCTGGGTATGTGCTCCCCAGGGTACAGGGTCCTAGATATGTGCTCCCCAGGGGACAGGGTCCTGGGTATGTATTCCCCAGCGTACAGGGTCCTGGGTACGTTGCCCCCCAGTGTACAGGGTCCTGGGTATGTGCTCCCCTGGGTTCAGGTTCCTGGGTATGTGCTCCCCAGGGTACAGGGTCCTGGGTATGTGTTCCCCAGGGTACAGGGCTCTGGGTATGTGTTCCCCAGGGTACAGGGCTCTGGGTATGTGTTCCCCAGGGTACAGTGTCCTGGGTATGTGTTCCCCAGGGTACAGGTCCTGGGTATGTGCTCCCCAGGGTACAGGGCTCTGGGTATGTGCTCCCCAGGGTACAGGGTCCTGGGTATGTGGTCCCCAGGGTACAGGGTCCTGGGTATGTGGTCCCCAGGGTACAGGGTCCTGGGTATGTGTTCCCCAGGTTACAGGGTCCTGGGTATGTGTTCCCCATGGTACAGGGTCCTGGGTATGTGTTCCCCATGGTATAGGGCTCTGGGTCTGTGTTCCCTAGGGTACAGGGCCCTGTGTATGTGTTCCCCAGGGTACAGGGTCCTGGGTATGTGTTCCCCAGGGTACAGGGTCCTGGGTATGTGCTCCCCGGGGTACAGGGACCTGGGTATGTGTTCCCCAGGGTACAGGGCCCTGTGTATGTGTTCCCCAATGTACAGGGTCCTGGGTATGTGGTCCCCACGGTACAGGGTCCTGGCTATGTGTTCCCCAGGCTACAGGCTCCTGGGTATGTGTTCCCCAGGTTACAGGGTCCTGCGTATGTGCTCCCCAAGGTACAGGGTCCTGGGTGTGTGTTTCTCCATGTACAGTGTCCTGGGTATGTGTTCCCCAGGGTACAGAGTCCTGGGTATGTGTTCCCCAGGGTACAGAGTCCTGGGTATGTGTTCCCCAGGGTACAGGGCCCTGGGTATGTGTTCCCCAGGGTACAGGGCCCTGGGTATGTGTTCCCCAGGGTACAGGGTCCTAGATATGTGCTCCCCAGGGGACAGGGTCCTGGGTATGTATTCCCCCAGTGTACAGGGTCCTGGGTACGTTGCCCCCCAGTGTACAGGGTCCTGGGTATGTGCTCCCCTGGGTTCAGGTTCCTGGGTATGTGCTCCCCAGGGTACAGGGTCCTGGGTATGTGTTCCCCAGCGTACAGGGCTCTGGGCATGTGTTCCCCAGGGTACAGGGCTCTGGGTATGTGTTCCCCAGGGTACAGTGTCCTGGGTATGTGTTCCCCAGGGTACAGGGTCCTGGGTATGTGCTCCCCAGTGTACAGGGGCTCTGGGTATGTGCTCCCCAGGGTACAGGGTCCTGGGTATGTGGTCCCCAGGGTACAGGGTCCTGGGTATGTGGTCCCCCAGGGTACAGGGTCCTGGGTATGTGTTCCCCAGGTTACAGGGTCCTGGGTATGTGTTCCCCATGGTACAGGGTCCTGGGTATGTGTTCCCCATGGTCCTGGGTATGTGTTCCCCAGGGTATAGGGCTCTGGGTCTGTGTTCCCTAGGGTACAGGGCCCTGTGTATGTGTTCCCCAATGTACAGGGTCCTGGGTATGTGTTCCCCAGGGTACAGGGTCCTGGGTATGTGCTCCCCAGGGTACAGGGTCCTGGGTATGTGCTCCCCAAGGTACAGGGCTCTGGGTATGTGTTCCCCAGGGTACAGGGACCTGGGTATGTGGTCCCCACGGTACAGGGTCCTGGGTGTGTGTTCCCCCAGGTACAGTGTCCTGGGTATGTGTTCCCCCAGGTACAGTGTCCTGGGTATGTGTTCCCCAGGGTACAGAGTCCTGGGTATATGTTGCCCAGGATACAGGGCACTGGGTATGTGTTCCCCAAGGTACAGGCTCCTGGGTACGTGCTCCCCAGGGTACAGCGTCCTGGGTATGTGTTTACCAGGGTACAGGGCCCTGGGTATGTGTTCCCCAGGGTAGAGCTGGGCACGTGCTCCCCAGGGTACAGGGTCCTGGGAATGTGTTCCCCAGGGTACAGGGTCCTGGGTACGTGCTCCCCAGGGTACAGGGACCTGGGTGTGTGTTCCCCAGGGTACAGGGTCTTGGGTATGTGCTCCCCAGAGTACAGGGTCCTAGATATGTGCTCCCCAGGGGACAGGGTCCTGCGTATGTATTCCCCAGGGTACAGGGTCCTGGGTACGTTGCCCCCTAGTGTACAGGGTCCTGGGTATGTGCTCCCCTGGGTACAGGGTCCTGGGTACGTGCTCCCCAGGGTACAGGGTCCTGGGTACGTGCTCCCCAGGGTACAGGGACCTGGGTATGTGTTCCCCAGGGTACAGGGTCCTGGGTATGTGCTCCCCAGGGTACAGGGTCCTGGGTATGTGTTCCCCAGGGTACAGGGTCCTGGGTACGTGCTCCCCAGGGTACAGGGACCTGGGTGTGTGTTCCCCAGGGTACAGGGTCTTGGGTATGTGCTTCCCAGAGTACAGGGTCCTAGATATGTGCTCCCCAGTGTACAGGGTCCTGTGTATGTGTTCCCCAGGGTACAGGGCTCTGGGTATGTGTTCCCCAGGGTACAGGGTCCTGGGTACGTGCTCCCCAGGGTACAGGGTCCTGGGTATGTGCTCCCCAGGGTACAGGGTCCTGGGTATGTGGTCCCCAGGGTACAGGGTCCTGGGTATGTGCTCCCCAGGGTACAGGGTCCTGGGTATGTGGTCCCCAGGGTACAGGGTCCTGGGTTTGTGTTCCCCAGGGTACAGGGTCCTGGGTATGTGGTCCCCAGGGTACAGGGTCCTGGGTATGTGTTCCCCCGGTTACAGGGTCCTGGGTATGTGTTCCCCAGGGTACAGGGTCCTGGGTATGTGTTCCCCATGGTCCTGGGTATGTGCTCCCCAGGGTACAGGGACCTGGGTATGTGTTCCCCAGGGTACAGGGACCTGGGTATGTGTTCCCCAGGGTACAGGGACCTGGGTATGTGTTCCCCAGGGTACAGGGACCTGGGTATGTGTTCCCCCGGTTACAGGGTCCTGGGTATGTGTTCCCCAGGGTACAGGGACCTGGGTATGTGTTCCCCAGGGTACAGGGCCCTGGGTATGTGCTCCCCAGGGGACAGGGTCCTGGGTATGTATTCCCCAGCGTACAGGGTCCTGGGTAAGTTGCCCCCCAGTGTACAGGGTCCTGGGTATGTGCTCCCCTGGGTTCAGGTTCCTGGGCATGTGTTCCCCAGCGTACAGGGCTCTGGGCATGTGTTCCCCAGGGTACAGGGTCCTGGGTATGTGTTCCCCAGGGTACAGGGTCCTGGTTATGTGTTCCCCAGGGTACAGAGCTCTGGGCATGTGTTCCCCAGGGTACAGGGTCCTGGGTTTGTGTTCCTCAGGGTATAGGGTCCTGGGTACGTGTGCCGCAGGGTACAGGGTCCTGGGTATGTTCTCCCCAGGGTACAGGGCTCTGGGCATGTGTTCCCCAGGGTACAGGGTCCTGGGTATGTGTTCCCCAGGGTACAGGGTCCTGGGTATGCTCTCCCCAGGGTACAGGGTCCTGGGTATGTGTTCCCCAGGGTACAGGGTCCTGGGTATGTGTTCCCCAGGGTACAGGGTCCTGGGTATGTGTTCCCCAGGGTACAGGGTCCTGGGTATGTGTTCCCCAGGGTACAGGGTCCTGGGTATGTGTTCCCCAGGGTACAGTGTCCTGGGTAGGTGCTCCCCAGGGTACAGGGTCCTGGGTATGTGTTCCCCAGGGTACAGGTTCTTGGGTGTGTGTTCTCCAGGGTACAGGGTCCTGGGTATGTGCTCTCCAGGGTACAGGGTCCTGGGTACGTGTTCCCCAGGGTACAAGGTCCTGGGTATGTGTTCCCAAATGTACAGGGTCCTGGGTATGTGTTCCCCAATGTACAGGGTCATGGGTACGTGTTCCCCAGGATACAGGGTCCTGGGTATGTGTTCCCCAGGGTACAGGGTCCTTGGGTATGTGCTGCCCAGGTACAGAGCCCTGGGTATGTGATCCCCAGGGTACAGTGCCCTGGGTATGTGTTCCCCAGGGTAGTGTCCTGGGTATGTGGTCCCCAGGGTACAGGGTCCTGGGTATGTGTTCCCCAGGGTACAGGATCCTGGGTATGTGTTCCCCAATGTACGGGGTCCTGGGTATGTGTCCCCCAGGGTACAGGGTCCTGGGTATATGTTCCCCAGTATACAGGGTCCTGGGTATGTGTTCCCCAGGGTACCGGGTCCTGGGTATGTGTTCCCCAGGGTAAAGGGTCCTGGGTATGTGTTCCCCAGGGTACAGGGTCCTGGGTATGTGTTCCCCAGTGTACAGGGTCCTGGGTATGTGTTCCCCAGGGTACAGGGCTCTGGGTATGTGTTCCCCAGGGTACAGGTTTCTGGTTATGTGTTCCCCAGGGTACAGAGTCCTGGGTATGTGTTCCCCAGGGTACAGGGAGCTGGGCATGTGTTCCCCAGGGTACAGGGTCCTGGACATGTGTTCCCCAGGGTACAGGTCCCTGCGTATGTGTTCCCCAGGGTACAGGGCCCTGTGTATGTGTTCCCCAGGGTACAGGGTCCTGGGTATGTGTTCCCCAGGGTACAGGGCCCTGTGTATGTGTTCCCCAGGGTACAGGGCTCTGGGTATGTCTTCCCCAGGGTACATGGTCCTGGGTATGTGTTCCCCAGGGTACAGGGGCCTGGGTATGTGTTCCCCAGGGTACAGGGCTCTGGGTATGTGTTTCCCAGGGTACAGGGCTCTGGGTATGTGTTCCCCATGGTCCTGGGTATGTGTTCCCCAGGGTATAGGGCTCTGGGTCTGTGTTCCCCAGGGTATAGGGCCCTGTGTATGTGTTCCCCAGGGTACAGGGCCCTGTGTATGTGTTCCCCAGGGTACAGGGTCCTGTGTATGTGTTCCCCAGGGTACAGGGACCTGGGTGTGTGTTCCCCAGGGTACAGGGTCCTGGGTATGTGCTCCCCAGGGTACAGGGTCCTAGATATGTGCTCCCCAGGGGACAGGGTCCTGGGTATGTATTCCACAGTGTACAGGGTCCTGGGTATGTGCTCTTCTGGGTTCAGGTTCCTGGGTATGTGCTCCCCAGGGTACAGGGTCCTGGGTATGTGTTCCCCAGGGTACAGGGTCCTGGGTATGTGTTCCCCAGGGTACAGGGCCCTGGGTATGTGTTCCCCAGGGTACAGGGCCCTGGGTATGTGTTCCCCAGGGTACAAGGCTCTGGGTCTGTGTTCCCCAGGGTACAGGGTCCTGGGTGTGTGTTCCCCAGGGTACAGGGTCCTGGGTGTGTGTTCCCCAGGGTACAGGGTCCTGGGTGTGTGTTCCCCAGGGTACAGGGTCCTGGGTGTGTGTTCCCCAGGGTACAGGGTCCTGGGTATGTGTTCCCCAGGGTACAGGATTCTGGGTATGTGCTCCCCAGGGTACAGGGTCCTGGGTATGTGTTCCCCAGGGTACAGGGTCCTGGGTATGTGTTCCCCAGGGTACAGGGTCCTGGGTATGTGTTCCCCAGGGTACAGGGCTCTGGGTCTGTGTCCCCCAGGGTACAGGGACCTGGATGTGTGTGCCCCAGGGTACAGGGTCCTGGGTATGTGTTCCCCAGGTTACAGGGTCTTGGGTCTGTGTTCCCCAGGGTACAGGGTCCTGGGTCTGTGTTCCCCAGTGTACAGGGTCCTGGGTATGTGCTCCCCAGGGTACAGGGTCCTGGGTATGTGTTCCCCAGTGTACAGGGTCCTGGGTATGTGTTCCCCTGTGTACAGGGTCCTGGGTATGTGCTCCCCAGGGTACAGGGTCCTGGGTATGTGTTCCCCAATGTACAGGGTCCTGGTTATGTGTTCCCCAGGGTATAGTGTCCTGGGTATGTGCTCCCCAGGGTACAGGGTCCTCGGTATGTGTTCCCCAGGGTACAGGGCTCTGGGTATGTGTTCCCCAGGGTACAGGGTCCTGGGTACGTGCTCCCCAGGGTACAGGGTCCTGAGTATGTGCTCCCCAATGTACAGGGCTCTGGGTATGTGTTCCCCAGGGTACAGGGCTCTGGGTATGTGTTCCCCAGGGTACAGGGTCCTGGGTACGTGCTCCCCAGGGTACAGGGTCCTCAGTATGTGCTCCCCAATGTACAGGGCTCTGGGTATGTGTTCCCCAGGGTACAGGGTCCTGGGTATGTGCTCCCCAGGGTACAGGGTCCTGGGTATGTGTTCCCCAGTGTACAGGGTCCTGGGTATGTGTTCCCCTGTGTACAGGGTCCTGGGTATGTGCTCCCCAGGGTACAGGGTCCTGGGTATGTGTTCCCCTGTGTACAGGGTCCTGGGTAGGTGCTCCCCAGGGTACAGGGTCCTGAGTATGTGCTCCCCAATGTACAGGGTCCTGGGCATGTGTTCCCCAGGGTACAGGTTCCTGGGTATGTGTTGCCCAGGGTACAGGGTCCTGGGTATGTGTTCCCCAGGGTACAGGGACCTGGGTGTGTGTGCCCCAGGGTACAGTGTCCTGGGTATATGCTCCCCAGGGTACAGGGTCCTGGGTCTGAATTCCCCAGTGTACAGGGTCCTGGGTACGTTGCCCCCCAGTGTACAGGGTCCTGGGTATGTGCTCCCCAGAGTTCAGGTTCCTGGGTATGTGCTCCCCAGGGTACAGGGCTCTGGGTATGTGCTCCCCAGGGTACAGGGTCCTGGGTATGTGTTCCCCAGGGTACAGGGTCCTGGGTATGTGCTCCCCAGGGTACAGGGTCCTGGGTCTGTGTTCCCCAGGGTGCAGGGTCCTGTGTATGTGTTCCCCAGGGTACAGGGTCCTGGGTGTGTGTTCCCCAGGGTACAGGGTCCTGGGCATGTGTTCCCCAGGGTACAGGGTACTGGATATGTGCTCCACAGGGTTCAGGGTCCTGGGTATGTGCTCCCCAGGGTACAGGGTCCTGGGTATGTGTTCCCCAGGGTACAGGGTCCTGGGTATGTGCTCCCCAAGGTACAGGGCTCTGGGTATGTGTTCCCCAGGGTACAGGGTCCTGGATGTGTGGTCCCCACGGTACAGGGTCCTGGGTATGTGCTCCCCAAGGTACAGGGCTCTGGGTATGTGTTCCCCAGGGTACAGGGTCCTGGATGTGTGGTCCCCACGGTACAGGGTCCTGTGAATGTGTTCCCCAGGGTACAGGCTCCTGGGTATGTGCTCCCCAGGGTATAGGCTCCTGGGTATGTGTTCCCCAGGGTACAGGGTCCTGGGTATGTGCTCCCCAGGGTACAGGGTCCTGGGTATGTGTTCCCCAGGGTACAGGGTCCTGGGATTGTGCTCCCCACGGTACAGGGTCCTGGGTATGTGTTCCCCAGGGTACAGGTTCCTGGGTATGTGTTCCTTAGGGCACAGGGTCCTGGGTATGTGTTCCCCAGGGCACAGGGTCCTGGGTATGTGTTCCCCAGGGTACAGGGTCCTGGGTATGTGTTCCCCAGTGTACATGGTCCTGGGTATTTGTTCCCCAGGGTATAGCGTCCTGGGTATGTGTTCCCCAGGATACAGTGCTCTGGTTATGTTCTCCCCAGGGTACAGGGCTCTGGGTATGTGGTCCCCAGGGTACAGGGTCCTGGGTATGTGCTCCCCAGGGTACAGGGTCCTGGGTATGTGTTCCCCAGGGTACAGGTTCCTGGATATGTGCTCCCCAGGGTACAGGGTCCTGAGTATGTGCTCCCCAGGGTACAGGGTCCTGGGTATGTGCTCCCCAGGGTACAGGTTCTTGGGTATGTGTTCCCCAGGGTACAGGGTCCTGGGTATGTGTTCCCCATGGTACAGTGTCCTGGGTATGTGTTCCCCAGGGTACAGGGTCCTGGGTATGTGTTCCCCAGGGTACAGGTTCTTGGGCGTGTGTTCCCCAGGGTACAGGGTCCGGTGCATGTGTTCCCCAGGGTACAGGTTCTTGGGTGTGTGTTCTCCAGGGTACACAGTCCTGGGTATGTGCTCTCCAGGGTACAGGGTCCTGGGTACGTGTTCCCCAGGGTACAAGGTCCTGGGTATGTGTTCCCCAATGTACAGGGTCCTGGGTATGTGTTCCCCAGGGTACAGGGTCCTGGGTATGTGTTCCCCAGGGTACAGGGCCCTGGGTATGTGTTCCCCAATGTACAGGGCCCTGGGTATGTGTTCCCCAGGGTACAGGGTCCTGGGTATGTGTTCCCCAGGGTACAGGGTCCTGGGTATGTGTTCCCCAGGGTACAGGGTCCTGGGTATGTGTTCCCCAGGGCACAGGGTTCTGGGTCTGTGTTCCCCAGGGTACAGGGTCCTGGGTATGTGCTCCCCATGGTACAGTGTCCTGGGTATGTGCTCCCCAGGGTACAGGGTCCTGGGTATGTGTTCCCTAGGGTACAGGTTCTTGGGTGTGTGTTCTCCAGGGTACAGGGTCCTGGGTACGTGTTCCCCAGGGTACAAGGTCCTGGGTATGTGTTCCCCAATGTACAGGGTCCTGGGTATGTGTTCCCCAATGTACAGGGTCATGGGTCCGTGTTCCCCAAGATACAGGGTCCTGGGTATGTGTTCCCCAGGGTGCAGGGTCCTTGGGTATGTGCTGCCCAGGTACAGAGCCCTGGGTACGTGTTCCCCAGGGGACAAAGTCCTGCGTATGTGTTCCCCAGGGTACAGGGCCGTGGGTATGTGTTCCCCAGGGTACAGGGCCCTGGATATGTGTTCCCCAGGGTACAGGGCCCTGGGTACGTGCTCCCCAGGGTACAGGGACCTGGGTACGTGCTCCCCAGGGTACAGGGTCCTGGGTACGTGCTCCCCAGGGTACAGGGTCCTGGGTATGTGTTCCCCAGGGTACAGGGTCCTGGGTACGTGCTCCCTAGGGTACTGGGTCCTGGGTATGTGTTCCCCAGGGTATAGCGTTCTGGGTACGTGCTCCCCAGTGTACAGGGTCCTGGGTACGTGCTCCCCAGGGTACAGGGTCCTGGGTACGTGCTCCCCAGGGTACAGGACCCTGGGTATGTTCCCCCCAGGGTACAGGGTCCTGGGTATGAGTTCCCCGGGGTACAGGGTCCTGGGTATGTGTTCCCCAGGGTACAGGGTCCTCGGTATGTGTTCCCCAGGGTACAGGGCTCTGGGTATGTGTTCCCCAGGGTACACTGTCCTGGTATGTGCTCCCCTGGGTATGTGTTCCCCTGTTTACAGGGTCCCGGGTATGTGTTCCCCAGGGTACAGGGTCCTGGGTATGTGTTCCCCAGGGTACAGGGCTCTGGGTATGTGTTACCCAGGGTACAGAGTCTTGGGTATGTGTTCTCCACGAAACAGGGTCCTGGGTACGTGCTCCCCAATGTACAGGGTCCTGGGTACTTGTTCCCCAGGGTACAGGGTCCTGGGTATGTGTTCCCCAGGGTACAGGGTCCTCGGTATGTGTTCCCCAGGGTACAGGGCTCTGGGTATGTGTTCCCCAGGGTACACTGTCCTGGTATGTGCTCCCCTGGGTATGTGTTCCCCTGTTTACAGGGTCCGGGGTATGTGTTCCCCAGGGTACAGGGTCCTGGGTATGTGTTCCCCAGGGTACAGGGCTCTGGGTATGTGTTACCCAGGGTACAGAGTCTTGGGTATGTGTTCTCCACGAAACAGGGTCCTGGGTATGTGTTCCCCAGGGTACAGAGTCTTGGGTATGTGTTCTCCAGGGTACAGGGCCCTGGGTATGTGTTCCCCAATGTACAGGGTCCTGGGTATGTGTTCCCCAGGGTACAGGGACCTGGGTGTGTGTTCCCCAGGGTACAGGGTCCTGGGTATGTGTTCCCCAGGGTACAGGGTCCTGGGTATGTGTTCCCCAGGGTACAGGGTCCTGGGTATGTGCTCCCCAGGGTACAGGGTCCTAGATATGTGCTCCCCAGGGGACAGGGTCCTGGGTATGTATTCCCCAGGGTACAGGGTCCTGGGTATGTGCTCCCCTGGGTTCAGGTTCCTGGGTATGTGTTCCCCAGGGTACAGGGTCCTGGGTATGTGTTCCCCAGGGTACAGGGACCTGGGTATGTGTTCCCCAGGGTACAGGGCTCTGGGTATGTGTTCCCCAGGGTACAGGGCTCTGGGTATGTCTTCCCCAGGGTACAGGGTCCTGGGTATGTGTTCCCCAGGGTACAGGGTCCTGGGTATGTGTTCCCCAGGTTACAGGGTCCTGGGTATGTGTTCCCCAGGGTACAGGGTCCACGGTATGTGTTCCCCAGGGTACAGGGTCCTGGGTATGTGTTCCCCTGGGTACAGGGTCCTGGGTATGTGTTCCCCAGGGTACAGGGCTCTGGGTCTGTGTCCCCCAGGGTACAGGGACCTGGATGTGTGTGCCCCAGGGTACAGGGTCCTGGGTATGTGTTCCCCTGGGTACAGGGTCCTGGGTATGTGTTCCCCAGGGTACAGGGTCCTGGGTCTGTGTTCCCCAGGGTACAGGGTCCTGGGTCTGTGTTCCCCAGTGTACAGGGTCCTGGGTATGTGCTCCCCAGGGTACAGGGTCCTGGGTATGTGTTCCCCAGGGTACAGGGCCCTGGGTATGTGCTCCCCAGGGTACAGGGTCCTGGGTATGTGTTCCCCAGGGTACAGGGTCCTGGGTATGTGTTCCCCAATGTACAGGGTCCTGGTTATGTGTTCCCCAGGGTATAGTGTCCTGGGTATGTGCTCCCCAGGGTACAGGGTCCTCGGTATGTGTTCCCCAGGGTACAGGGTCCTGGGTATGTGCTCCCCAGGGTACAGGGCTCTAGGTATGTGTTCCCCAGGGTACAGGGTCCTGGGTATGTGTTCCCCAGGGTACAGGGTCCTGGGTATGTGTTCCCCAGTGTACAGGGTCCTGGGTATGTGTTCCCCAGGGTACAGGGTCCTGGGTATGTGTTCCCCAGGATACAGGGAGCTGGGCATGTGTTCCCCAGGGTACAGGGTCCTGGGTATGTGTTCCCCAGGGTACAGGGAGCTGGGCATGTGTTCCCTAGGGTACAGGGTCCTGGGCATGTGTTCCCCAGGGTACAGGTTCCTGGGTATGTGTTGCCCAGGGTACAGGGTCCTGGGTATGTGTTCCCCAGGGTACAGGGTCCTGGGTATGTGTTCCCCAGGGTACAGGGACCTGGGTGTGTGTGCCCCAGGGTACAGTGTCCTGGGTATATGCTCCCCAGGGTACAGGGTCCTAGATATGTGCTCCCCAGGGTACAGGGTCCTGGGTCTGAATTCCCCAGTGTACAGGGTCCTGGGTACGTTGCCCCCCCAGTGTACAGGGTCCTGGGTATGTGTTCCCCAGGGTACAAGGCTCTGGGTGTGTGTTCCCCAGGGTACAGGGTCCTGGGTATGTGCTCCCCAGGGTACAGGGTCCTGGGTCTGTGTTCCCCAGGGTACAGGGTCCTGGGTATGTGCTCCCCAGGGTACAGGGTCCTGGGTATGTGTTCCCCAGGGTACAGGGCTCTGGGTATGTGCTCCCCAGGGTACAGGGTCCTGGGTACGTGTTCCCCAGGGTACAGGGTCCTGGGTATGTGGTCCCCAGGGTACAGGGCTCTGGGTATGTGTTCCCCAGGGTACAGTGCCCTGGGAATGTGGTCCCCAGGTACAGCGCCCTGGGTATGTGTTCCCCAGGGTACAGAGTCCTGGGTATGTGTTCCCCGGGGTACAGGGTCCTGGGCATGTGCTCCCCAGGGTACAGGGTCCTGGGTATGTGTTCCCCAGTGGACCCGGCCTGGTATGTGCTCCCCAGGGTACAGGGTCCTGGGTATGTGCTCCCCAGGGTACAGGGTCCTGGGTATGTGTTCCCCAGGGTACAGAGTCCTGGGTATGTGTTCCCCAGGATACAGGGTCCTGGGTATGTGTTCCCCGGGGTACAGGGTCCTGGGTATGTGCTCCCTAGGGTACAGGGTCCTGGGTATTTGTTCCCCAGGGTACAGAGTCCTGGGTATGTGCTCCCTAGGGTACAGGGTCCTGGGTATGTGTTCCCCGGGGTACAGGGTCCTGGGCATGTGCTCCCCAGGGTACAGGGTCCTGGGTATGTGTTCCCCAGTGGACCTGGCCTGGTATGTGCTCCCCAGGGTACAGGGTCCTGGGTATGTGCTCCCCAAGGTACAGGGCTCTGTGTATGTGTTCCCCAGGGTACAGGGTCTTGGGTATGTGCTCCCCAAGGTACAGGGTCCTGGGTGTGTGCTCCCCAAGGTACAGGGTCCTGGGTGTGTGTTCCCCCGGGTACAGGGCCCTGGGTATGTGGTCCCCAGGTACAGCGTCCTGGGTATGTGTTCCCCAGGGTACAGGGTCCTGGGTATGTGTTCCCCAGGGTACAGGGTCCTGGGTATGTGTTCCCCAGGGTACAGGGTCCTGGGTATGTGTTCCCCAGGGTACAGCGTCCTGGGTATATGTTCCCCAGGGTACAGGGCCCTGGGTATGTGTTTACCAGGGTACAGCGTCCTGGGTATGTGTTTACCAGGGTACAGGGCTCTGGGTATGTGTTCCCCAGGGTACAGGGCCCTGGGAATGTGGTCCCCAGGTACAGCGCCCTGGGTATGTGTTCCCCAGGGTACAGAGTCCTGGGTATGTGTTCCCCGGGGTACAGGGTCCTGGGCATGTGCTCCCCAGGGTACAGGGTCCTGGGTATGTGTTCCCCAGTGGACCCGGCCTGGTATGTGCTCCCCAGGGTACAGGGTCCTGGGTATGTGCTCCCCAGGGTACAGGGTCCTGGGTATGTGCTCCCCAGGGTACAGGGTCCTGGGTATGTGTTCCCCAGGGTACAGAGTCCTGGGTATGTGTTCCCCAGGATACAGGGTCCTGGGTATGTGTTCCCCGGGGTACAGGGTCCTGGGTATGTGCTCCCTAGGGTACAGGGTCCTGGGTATTTGTTCCCCAGGGTACAGAGTCCTGGGTATGTGCTCCCTAGGGTACAGGGTCCTGGGTATGTGTTCCCCGGGGTACAGGGTCCTGGGCATGTGCTCCCCAGGGTACAGGGTCCTGGGTATGTGTTCCCCAGTGGACCTGGCCTGGTATGTGCTCCCCAGGGTACAGGGTCCTGGGTATGTGCTCCCCAAGGTACAGGGCTCTGTGTATGTGTTCCCCAGGGTACAGGGTCCTGGGTATGTGCTCCCCAAGGTACAGGGTCCTGGGTGTGTGCTCCCCAAGGTACAGGGTCCTGGGTGTGTGTTCCCCCGGGTACAGGGCCCTGGGTATGTGGTCCCCAGGTACAGCGTCCTGGGTATGTGTTCCCCAGGGTACAGGGTCCTGGGTATGTGTTCCCCAATGTACAGGGTCCTGGGTATGTGTTCCCCAGGGTACAGTGTCCTGGGTATGTGCTCCCCAGGGTACAGGGTCCTCGGTATGTGTTCCCCAGTGTACAGAGTCCTGGGTACGTGCTCCCCAGGGTACAGGGTCCTGAGTATGTGCTCCCCAATGTACAGGGTCCTGGGTATGTGTTCCCCAGGGTACAGGGTCCTGGGTATGTGTTCCCCAGGGTACAGCGTCCTGGGTATATGTTCCCCAGGGTACAGGGCCCTGGGTATGTGTTTACCAGGGTACAGCGTCCTGGGTATGTGTTTACCAGGGTACAGGGCCCTGGGTATGTGTTCCCCAGGGTACAGGCTCCTGGGTACGTGCTCCCCAGGGTACAGGGTCCTGGGTATGTGTTCCCCAGGGTACAGGGTCCTGGGTATGTGTTCCCCAGGGTACAGGGTCCTGGGTACGTGCTCCCCAGGGTACAGGGTCCTGGGTGTGTGTACCCCAGGTTAGAGGTTACTGGGTATGTGCTCCCCAGGGAACAGGGCTCTGGGTATGTGCTCCCCAGGGTACAGGGCCCTGCGTATGTGTTCCCCAGGGTACAGGGCCCTGCGTATGTGTTCCCCAGGGTACAGGGCCCTGCGTATGTGTTCCCCAGGGTACAGGGCCCTGGGTATGTGTTCCCCAGGGTACAGGGCCCTGGGTATGTGTTCCCCAGGGTACAGGGTCCTGGGTATGTGCTCCCCAGGGTACAGGGTCCTAGATATGTGCTCCCCAGGGGACAGCGTCCTGGGTATGTATTCCCCAGTGTACAGGGTCCTGGGTACGTTGCCCCCCAGTGTACAGGGTCCTGGGTATGTGCTCCCCTGGGTTCAGGTTCCTGGGTATGTGCTCCCCAGGGTACAGGGTCCTGGGTATGTGTTCCCCAGGGTACAGGGCTCTGGGTATGTGTTCCCCAGGGTACAGTGTCCTGGGTATGTGTTCCCCATGGTACAGTGTCCTGGGTATGTGTTCCCCAGGGTACAGGGTCCTGGGTATGTGCTCCCCAGTGTACAGGGCTCTGGGTATGTGCTCCCCAGGGTACAGGGTCCTGGGTATGTGTTCCCCAGGGTACAGGGTCCTGGGCATGTGTTCCCCAGGGTAGAGGTTCCTGGGCATGTGTTCCCCAGGGTACAGGGTCCTGGGTATGTGTTCCCCAGGGTACAGGGTCCTGGGTATGTGTTCCCCAGGGTACAGGGTCCTGGGTATGTGCTCCCCAAGGTACAGGGTCCTGGGTATGTGTTCCCCAGGGTACAGGGTCCTGGGTATGTGCTCCCCAAGGTACAGGGTCCTGGGTGTGTGTACCCCGGGGTACAGGGTCCTGGGTATGTGTTCCCCAGGGTACAGGGCTCTCGGTATGTGTTCCCCAGGGTACAGGGTCCTGGGTATGTGTTCCCCAGGGTACAGGGTCCTGGGTATGTGTTCCCCAGGGTACAGGGCTCTGGGTATGTGTTCCCCAGGGTACAGGGCTCTGGGTATGTCTTCCCCAGGGTACAGGGTCCTGGGTATGTGTTCCCCAGGGTACAGGGTCCTGGGTATGTGTTCCCCAGGTTACAGGGTCCTGGGTATGTGTTCCCCATGGTCCTGGGTATGTGTTCCCCAGGGTACAGGGCCCTGTGTATGTGTTCCCCAGGGTACAGGGCCCTGTGTATGTGTTCCCCAGGGTACAGGGCCCTGTGTATGTGTTCCCCAGGGTACAGGGTCCTGTGTATGTGTTCCCCAGGGTACAGGGACCTGGGTATGTGTTCCCCAGGGTACAGGGACCTGGGTGTGTGTTCCCCAGGGTACAGGGTCCTGGGTACGTGCTCCCCAGGGTACAGGGTCCTGGGTGTGTGTACCCCAGGTTAGAGGTTACTGGGTATGTGCTCCCCAGGGAACAGGGCTCTGGGTATGTGCTCCCCAGGGTACAGGGTCCTGCGTATGTGTTCCCCAGGGTACAGGGCCCTGGGTATGTGTTCCCCAGGGTACAGGGCCCTGGGTATGTGTTCCCCAGGGTACAGGGCCCTGGGTATGTGTTCCCCAGGGTACAGGGCCCTGGGTATGTGTTCCCCAGGGTACAGGGCCCTGGGTATGTGTTCCCCAGGGTACAGGGTCCTGGGTATGTGCTCCCCAGGGTACAGGGTCCTAGATATGTGCTCCCCAGGGGACAGGGTCCTGGGTATGTATTCCCCAGTGTACAGGGTCCTGGGTACGTTGCCCCCCAGTGTACAGGGTCCTGGGTATGTGCTCCCCTGGGTTCAGGTTCCTGGGTATGTGCTCCCCAGGGTACAGGGTCCTGGGTATGTGTTCCCCAGGGTACAGGGCTCTGGGTATGTGTTCCCCAGGGTACAGGGCTCTGGGTATGTGTTCCCCATGGTACAGTGTCCTGGGTATGTGTTCCCCAGGGTACAGGGTCCTGGGTATGTGCTCCCCAGTGTACAGGGCTCTGGGTATGTGCTCCCCAGGGTACAGGGTCCTGGGTATGTGTTCCCCAGGGTACAGGGTCCTGGGCATGTGTTCCCCAGGGTAGAGGTTCCTGGGCATGTGTTCCCCAGGGTACAGGGTCCTGGGTATGTGTTCCCCAGGGTACAGGGTCCTGGGTATGTGTTCCCCAGGGTACAGGGTCCTGGGTATGTGCTCCCCAAGGTACAGGGTCCTGGGTATGTGTTCCCCAGGGTACAGGGTCCTGGGTATGTGCTCCCCAAGGTACAGGGTCCTGGGTGTGTGTACCCCGGGGTACAGGGTCCTGGGTATGTGTTCCCCAGGGTACAGGGCTCTCGGTATGTGTTCCCCAGGGTACAGGGTCCTGGGTATGTGTTCCCCAGGGTACAGGGCTCTGGGTATGTGTTCCCCAGGGTACAGGGCTCTGGGTATGTGTTCCCCAGGGTACAGGGCTCTGGGTATGTCTTCCCCAGGGTACAGGGCTCTGGGTATGTCTTCCCCAGGGTACAGGGCTCTGGGTATGTCTTCCCCAGGGTACAGGGTCCTGGGTATGTGTTCCCCAGGGTACAGGGTCCTGGGTATGTGTTCCCCAGGTTACAGGGTCCTGGGTATGTGTTCCCCATGGTCCTGGGTATGTGTTCCCCAGGGTACAGGGCCCTGTGTATGTGTTCCCCAGGGTACAGGGCCCTGTGTATGTGTTCCCCAGGGTACAGGGACCTGGGTGTGTGTTCCCCAGGGTACAGGGACCTGGGTGTGTGTTCCCCAGGGTACAGGGTCCTGGGTACGTGTTCCCCAGGGTACAGGGTCCTGGGTATGTGGTCCCCAGGGTACAGGGCTCTGGGTATGTGTTCCCCAGGGTACAGTGCCCTGGGAATGTGGTCCCCAGGTACAGCGCCCTGGGTATGTGTTCCCCAGGGTACAGAGTCCTGGGTATGTGTTCCCCGGGGTACAGGGTCCTGGGCATGTGCTCCCCAGGGTACAGGGTCCTGGGTATGTGTTCCCCAGTGGACCCGGCCTGGTATGTGCTCCCCAGGGTACAGGGTCCTGGGTATGTGCTCCCCAGGGTACAGGGTCCTGGGTATGTGTTCCCCAGGGTACAGAGTCCTGGGTATGTGTTCCCCAGGATACAGGGTCCTGGGTATGTGTTCCCCGGGGTACAGGGTCCTGGGTATGTGCTCCCTAGGGTACAGGGTCCTGGGTATTTGTTCCCCAGGGTACAGAGTCCTGGGTATGTGCTCCCTAGGGTACAGGGTCCTGGGTATGTGTTCCCCGGGGTACAGGGTCCTGGGCATGTGCTCCCCAGGGTACAGGGTCCTGGGTATGTGTTCCCCAGTGGACCTGGCCTGGTATGTGCTCCCCAGGGTACAGGGTCCTGGGTATGTGCTCCCCAAGGTACAGGGCTCTGTGTATGTGTTCCCCAGGGTACAGGGTCCTGGGTATGTGCTCCCCAAGGTACAGGGTCCTGGGTGTGTGCTCCCCAAGGTACAGGGTCCTGGGTGTGTGTTCCCCCGGGTACAGGGCCCTGGGTATGTGGTCCCCAGGTACAGCGTCCTGGGTATGTGTTCCCCAGGGTACAGGGTCCTGGGTATGTGTTCCCCAGGGTACAGGGTCCTGGGTATGTGTTCCCCAGGGTACAGGGTCCTGGGTATGTGTTCCCCAGGGTACAGCGTCCTGGGTATATGTTCCCCAGGGTACAGGGCCCTGGGTATGTGTTTACCAGGGTACAGCGTCCTGGGTATGTGTTTACCAGGGTACAGGGCCCTGGGTATGTGTTCCCCAGGGTACAGGGCCCTGGGAATGTGGTCCCCAGGTACAGCGCCCTGGGTATGTGTTCCCCAGGGTACAGAGTCCTGGGTATGTGTTCCCCGGGGTACAGGGTCCTGGGCATGTGCTCCCCAGGGTACAGGGTCCTGGGTATGTGTTCCCCAGTGGACCCGGCCTGGTATGTGCTCCCCAGGGTACAGGGTCCTGGGTATGTGCTCCCCAGGGAACAGGGCTCTGGGTATGTGCTCCCCAGGGTACAGGGCCCTGCGTATGTGTTCCCCAGGGTACAGGGCCCTGCGTATGTGTTCCCCAGGGTACAGGGCCCTGCGTATGTGTTCCCCAGGGTACAGGGCCCTGGGTATGTGTTCCCCACGGTACAGGGCCCTGGGTATGTGTTCCCCAGGGTACAGGGTCCTGGGTATGTGCTCCCCAGGGTACAGGGTCCTAGATATGTGCTCCCCAGGGGACAGGGTCCTGGGTATGTATTCCCCAGTGTACAGGGTCCTGGGTACGTTGCCCCCCAGTGTACAGGGTCCTGGGTATGTGCTCCCCTGGGTTCAGGTTCCTGGGTATGTGCTCCCCAGGGTACAGGGTCCTGGGTAAGTGTTCCCCAGGGTACAGGGCTCTGGGTATGTGTTCCCCAGGGTACAGTGTCCTGGGTATGTGTTCCCCATGGTACAGTGTCCTGGGTATGTGTTCCCCAGGGTACAGGGTCCTGGGTATGTGCTCCCCAGTGTACAGGGCTCTGGGTATGTGCTCCCCAGGGTACAGGGTCCTGGGTATGTGTTCCCCAGGGTACAGGGTCCTGGGCATGTGTTCCCCAGGGTAGAGGTTCCTGGGCATGTGTTCCCCAGGGTACAGGGTCCTGGGTATGTGTTCCCCAGGGTACAGGGTCCTGGGTATGTGTTCCCCAGGGTACAGGGTCCTGGGTATGTGCTCCCCAAGGTACAGGGTCCTGGGTATGTGTTCCCCAGGGTACAGGGTCCTGGGTATGTGTTCCCCAGGGTACAGGGCTCTCGGTATGTGTTCCCCAGGGTACAGGGTCCTGGGTATGTGTTCCCCAGGGTACAGGGTCCTGGGTATGTGTTCCCCAGGGTACAGGGCTCTGGGTATGTGTTCCCCAGGGTACAGGGCTCTGGGTATGTCTTCCCCAGGGTACAGGGTCCTGGGTATGTGTTCCCCAGGGTACAGGGTCCTGGGTATGTGTTCCCCAGGTTACAGGGTCCTGGGTATGTGTTCCCCATGGTCCTGGGTATGTGTTCCCCAGGGTACAGGGCCCTGTGTATGTGTTCCCCAGGGTACAGGGCCCTGTGTATGTGTTCCCCAGGGTACAGGGTCCTGTGTATGTGTTCCCCAGGGTACAGGGACCTGGGTATGTGTTCCCCAGGGTACAGGGACCTGGGTGTGTGTTCCCCAGGGTACAGGGTCCTGGGTACGTGCTCCCCAGGGTACAGGGTCCTGGGTGTGTGTACCCCAGGTTAGAGGTTACTGGGTATGTGCTCCCCAGGGAACAGGGCTCTGGGTATGTGCTCCCCAGGGTACAGGGCCCTGCGTATGTGTTCCCCAGGGTACAGGGCCCTGCGTATGTGTTCCCCAGGGTACAGGGCCCTGCGTATGTGTTCCCCAGGGTACAGGGCCCTGGGTATGTGTTCCCCAGGGTACAGGGCCCTGGGTATGTGTTCCCCAGGGTACAGGGTCCTGGGTATGTGCTCCCCAGGGTACAGGGTCCTAGATATGTGCTCCCCAGGGTACAGGGTCCTGGGCATGTGTTCCCCAGGGTAGAGGTTCCTGGGCATGTGTTCCCCAGGGTACAGGGTCCTGGGTATGTGTTCCCCAGGGTACAGGGTCCTGGGTACGTTGCCCCCCAGTGTACAGGGTCCTGGGTATGTGCTCCCCTGGGTTCAGGTTCCTGGGTATGTGCTCCCCAGGGTACAGGGTCCTGGGTATGTGTTCCCCAGGGTACAGGGCTCTGGGTATGTGTTCCCCAGGGTACAGTGTCCTGGGTATGTGTTCCCCATGGTACAGTGTCCTGGGTATGTGTTCCCCAGGGTACAGGGTCCTGGGTATGTGCTCCCCAGTGTACAGGGCTCTGGGTATGTGCTCCCCAGGGTACAGGGTCCTGGGTATGTGTTCCCCAGGGTACAGGGTCCTGGGCATGTGTTCCCCAGGGTAGAGGTTCCTGGGCATGTGTTCCCCAGGGTACAGGGTCCTGGGTATGTGTTCCCCAGGGTACAGGGTCCTGGGTATGTGTTCCCCAGGGTACAGGGTCCTGGGTATGTGCTCCCCAAGGTACAGGGTCCTGGGTATGTGTTCCCCAGGGTACAGGGTCCTGGGTATGTGCTCCCCAAGGTACAGGGTCCTGGGTGTGTGTACCCCGGGGTACAGGGTCCTGGGTATGTGTTCCCCAGGGTACAGGGCTCTCGGTATGTGTTCCCCAGGGTACAGGGTCCTGGGTATGTGTTCCCCAGGGTACAGGGTCCTGGGTATGTGTTCCCCAGGGTACAGGGCTCTGGGTATGTGTTCCCCAGGGTACAGGGCTCTGGGTATGTCTTCCCCAGGGTACAGGGTCCTGGGTATGTGTTCCCCAGGGTACAGGGTCCTGGGTATGTGTTCCCCAGGTTACAGGGTCCTGGGTATGTGTTCCCCATGGTCCTGGGTATGTGTTCCCCAGGGTACAGGGCCCTGTGTATGTGTTTCCCCAGGGTACAGGGCCCTGTGTATGTGTTCCCCAGGGTACAGGGCCCTGTGTATGTGTTCCCCAGGGTACAGGGTCCTGTGTATGTGTTCCCCAGGGTACAGGGACCTGGGTATGTGTTCCCCAGGGTACAGGGACCTGGGTGTGTGTTCCCCAGGGTACAGGGTCCTGGGTACGTGCTCCCCAGGGTACAGGGTCCTGGGTGTGTGTACCCCAGGTTAGAGGTTACTGGGTATGTGCTCCCCAGGGAACAGGGCTCTGGGTATGTGCTCCCCAGGGTACAGGGTCCTGCGTATGTGTTCCCCAGGGTACAGGGCCCTGGGTATGTGTTCCCCAGGGTACAGGGCCCTGGGTATGTGTTCCCCAGGGTACAGGGCCCTGGGTATGTGTTCCCCAGGGTACAGGGCCCTGGGTATGTGTTCCCCAGGGTACAGGGTCCTGGGTATGTGCTCCCCAGGGTACAGGGTCCTAGATATGTGCTCCCCAGGGGACAGGGTCCTGGGTATGTATTCCCCAGTGTACAGGGTCCTGGGTACGTTGCCCCCCAGTGTACAGGGTCCTGGGTATGTGCTCCCCTGGGTTCAGGTTCCTGGGTATGTGCTCCCCAGGGTACAGGGTCCTAGATATGTGCTCCCCAGGGGACAGGGTCCTGGGTATGTATTCCCCAGTGTACAGGGTCCTGGGTACGTTGCCCCCCAGTGTACAGGGTCCTGGGTATGTGCTCCCCTGGGTTCAGGTTCCTGGGTATGTGCTCCCCAGGGTACAGGGTCCTGGGTATGTGTTCCCCAGGGTACAGGGCTCTGGGTATGTGTTCCCCAGGGTACAGGGTCCTGGGTATGTGTTCCCCAGGGTACAGGGTCCTGGGTATGTGCTCCCCAGTGTACAGGGCTCTGGGTATGTGCTCCCCAGGGTACAGGGTCCTGGGTATGTGTTCCCCAGGGTACAGGGTCCTGGGCATGTGTTCCCCAGGGTAGAGGTTCCTGGGCATGTGTTCCCCAGGGTACAGGGTCCTGGGTATGTGTTCCCCAGGGTACAGGGTCCTGGGTATGTGTTCCCCAGGGTACAGGGTCCTGGGTATGTGCTCCCCAAGGTACAGGGTCCTGGGTATGTGTTCCCCAGGGTACAGGGTCCTGGGTATGTGCTCCCCAAGGTACAGGGTCCTGGGTGTGTGTACCCCGGGGTACAGGGTCCTGGGTATGTGTTCCCCAGGGTACAGGGCTCTCGGTATGTGTTCCCCAGGGTACAGGGTCCTGGGTATGTGTTCCCCAGGGTACAGGGCTCTGGGTATGTGTTCCCCAGGGTACAGGGCTCTGGGTATGTGTTCCCCAGGGTACAAGGGCTCTGGGTATGTGTTCCCCAGGGTACAGGGCTCTGGGTATGTCTTCCCCAGGGTACAGGGCTCTGGGTATGTCTTCCCCAGGGTACAGGGCTCTGGTATGTCTTCCCCAGGGTACAGGGTCCTGGGTATGTGTTCCCAGGGTACAGGGTCCTGGGTATGTGTTCCCCAGGTTACAGGGTCCTGGGTATGTGTTCCCCATGGTCCTGGGTATGTGTTCCCCAGGGTACAGGGCCCTGTGTATGTGTTCCCCAGGGTACAGGGACCTGGGTGTGTGTTCCCCAGGGTACAGGGACCTGGGTGTGTGTTCCCCAGGGTACAGGGTCCTGGGTACGTGTTCCCCAGGGTACAGGGTCCTGGGTATGTGGTCCCCCAGGGTACAGGGCTCTGGGTATGTGTTCCCCAGGGTACAGTGCCCTGGGAATGTGGTCCCCAGGTACAGGCGCCCTGGGTATGTGTTCCCCAGGGTACAGAGTCCTGGGTATGTGTTCCCCGGGGTACAGGGTCCTGGGCATGTGCTCCCAGGGTACAGGGTCCTGGGTATGTGTTCCCCAGTGGACCCGGCCTGGTATGTGCTCCCCAGGGTACAGGGTCCTGGGTATGTGCTCCCAGGGTACAGGGTCCTGGGTATGTGTTCCCCAGGGTACAGAGTCCTGGGTATGTGTTCCCCCAGGATACAGGGTCCTGGGTATGTGTTCCCCGGGGTACAGGGTCCTGGGTATGTGCTCCCTAGGGTACAGGGTCCTGGGTATTTGTTCCCCAGGTACAGAGTCCTGGGTATGTGCTCCCTAGGGTACAGGGTCCTGGGTATGTGTTCCCCGGGGTACAGGGTCCTGGGCATGTGCTCCCCAGGGTACAGGGTCCTGGGTATGTGTTCCCCAGTGGACCTGGCCTGGTATGTGCTCCCCAGGGTACAGGGTCCTGGGTATGTGCTCCCCAAGGTACAGGGCTCTGTGTATGTGTTCCCCAGGGTACAGGGTCCTGGGTATGTGCTCCCCAAGGTACAGGGTCCTGGGTGTGTGCTCCCCAAGGTACAGGGTCCTGGGTGTGTGTTCCCCCGGGTACAGGGCCCTGGGTATGTGGTCCCCAGGTACAGCGTCCTGGGTATGTGTTCCCCAGGGTACAGGGTCCTGGGTATGTGTTCCCCAGGGTACAGGGTCCTGGGTATGTGTTCCCCAGGGTACAGGGTCCTGGGTATGTGTTCCCCAGGGTACAGCGTCCTGGGTATATGTTCCCCAGGGTACAGGGCCCTGGGTATGTGTTTACCAGGGTACAGCGTCCTGGGTATGTGTTTACCAGGGTACAGGGCCCTGGGTATGTGTTCCCCAGGGTACAGGGCCCTGGGAATGTGGTCCCCAGGTACAGCGCCCTGGGTATGTGTTCCCCAGGGTACAGAGTCCTGGGTATGTGTTCCCCGGGGTACAGGGTCCTGGGCATGTGCTCCCCAGGGTACAGGGTCCTGGGTATGTGTTCCCCAGTGGACCCGGCCTGGTATGTGCTCCCCAGGGTACAGGGTCCTGGGTATGTGCTCCCCAGGGAACAGGGCTCTGGGTATGTGCTCCCCAGGGTACAGGGCCCTGCGTATGTGTTCCCCAGGGTACAGGGCCCTGCGTATGTGTTCCCCAGGGTACAGGGCCCTGCGTATGTGTTCCCCAGGGTACAGGGCCCTGGGTATGTGTTCCCCACGGTACAGGGCCCTGGGTATGTGTTCCCCAGGGTACAGGGTCCTGGGTATGTGCTCCCCAGGGTACAGGGTCCTAGATATGTGCTCCCCAGGGGACAGCGTCCTGGGTATGTATTCCCCAGTGTACAGGGTCCTGGGTACGTTGCCCCCCAGTGTACAGGGTCCTGGGTATGTGCTCCCCTGGGTTCAGGTTCCTGGGTATGTGCTCCCCAGGGTACAGGGTCCTGGGTAAGTGTTCCCCAGGGTACAGGGCTCTGGGTATGTGTTCCCCAGGGTACAGTGTCCTGGGTATGTGTTCCCCATGGTACAGTGTCCTGGGTATGTGTTCCCCAGGGTACAGGGTCCTGGGTATGTGCTCCCCAGTGTACAGGGCTCTGGGTATGTGCTCCCCAGGGTACAGGGTCCTGGGTATGTGTTCCCCAGGGTACAGGGTCCTGGGCATGTGTTCCCCAGGGTAGAGGTTCCTGGGCATGTGTTCCCCAGGGTACAGGGTCCTGGGTATGTGTTCCCCAGGGTACAGGGTCCTGGGTATGTGTTCCCCAGGGTACAGGGTCCTGGGTATGTGCTCCCCAAGGTACAGGGTCCTGGGTATGTGTTCCCCAGGGTACAGGGTCCTGGGTATGTGTTCCCCAGGGTACAGGGCTCTCGGTATGTGTTCCCCAGGGTACAGGGTCCTGGGTATGTGTTCCCCAGGGTACAGGGTCCTGGGTATGTGTTCCCCAGGGTACAGGGTCCTGGGTATGTGTTCCCCAGGGTACAGGGTCCTGGGTATGTGTTCCCCAGGGTACAGGGCTCTGGGTATGTGTTCCCCAGGGTACAGGGCTCTGGGTATGTCTTCCCCAGGGTACAGGGTCCTGGGTATGTGTTCCCCAGGGTACAGGGTCCTGGGTATGTGTTCCCCAGGTTACAGGGTCCTGGGTATGTGTTCCCCATGGTCCTGGGTATGTGTTCCCCAGGGTACAGGGCCCTGTGTATGTGTTCCCCAGGGTACAGGGCCCTGTGTATGTGTTCCCCAGGGTACAGGGTCCTGTGTATGTGTTCCCCAGGGTACAGGGACCTGGGTATGTGTTCCCCAGGGTACAGGGACCTGGGTGTGTGTTCCCCAGGGTACAGGGTCCTGGGTACGTGCTCCCCAGGGTACAGGGTCCTGGGTGTGTGTACCCCAGGTTAGAGGTTACTGGGTATGTGCTCCCCAGGGAACAGGGCTCTGGGTATGTGCTCCCCAGGGTACAGGGTCCTGCGTATGTGTTCCCCAGGGTACAGGGCCCTGCGTATGTGTTCCCCAGGGTACAGGGCCCTGCGTATGTGTTCCCCAGGGTACAGAGCCCTGGGTATGTGTTCCCCAGTGTACCGGGCCCTGGGTATGTGTTCCCCAGGGTACAGGGTCCTGGGTATGTGCTCCCCAGGGTACAGGGTCCTAGATATGTGCTCCCCAGGGGACAGGGTCCTGGGTATGTATTCCCCAGTGTACAGGGTCCTGGGTACGTTGCCCCCCAGTGTACAGGGTCCTGGGTATGTGCTCCCCTGGGTTCAGGTTCCTGGGTATGTGCTCCCCAGGGTACAGGGTCCTGGGTATGTGTTCCCCAGGGTACAGGGCTCTGGGTATGTGTTCCCCAGGGTACAGGGCTCTGGGTATGTGTTCCCCATGGTACAGTGTCCTGGGTATGTGTTCCCCAGGGTACAGGGTCCTGGGTATGTGCTCCCCAGTGTATAGGGCTCTTGGTATGTGCTCCCCAGGGTACAGGGTCCTGGGTATGTGTTCCCCAGGGTACAGGGTCCTGGGCATGTGTTCCCCAGGGTAGAGGTTCCTGGGCATGTGTTCCCCAGGGTACAGGGTCCTGGGTATGTGTTCCCCAGGGTACAGGGTCCTGGGTATGTGTTCCCCAGGGTACAGGGTCCTGGGTATGTGCTCCCCAAGGTACAGGGTCCTGGGTATGTGTTCCCCAGGGTACAGGGTCCTGGGTATGTGCTCCCCAAGGTACAGGGTCCTGGGTGTGTGTACCCCGGGGTACAGGGTCCTGGGTATGTGTTCCCCAGGGTACAGGGCTCTCGGTATGTGTTCCCCAGGGTACAGGGTCCTGGGTATGTGTTCCCCAGGGTACAGGGCTCTGGGTATGTGTTCCCCAGGGTACAGGGCTCTGGGTATGTGTTCCCCAGGGTACAGGGCTCTGGGTATGTGTTCCCCAGGGTACAGGGCTCTGGGTATGTCTTCCCCAGGGTACAGGGCTCTGGGTATGTCTTCCCCAGGGTACAGGGTCCTGGGTATGTGTTCCCCAGGGTACAGGGTCCTGGGTATGTGTTCCCCAGGTTACAGGGTCCTGGGTATGTGTTCCCCATGGTCCTGGGTATGTGTTCCCCAGGGTACAGGGCCCTGTGTATGTGTTCCCCAGGGTACAGGGCCCTGTGTATGTGTTCCCCAGGGTACAGGGACCTGGGTATGTGTTCCCCAGGGTACAGGGACCTGGGTGTGTGTTCCCCAGGGTACAGGGTCCTGGGTATGTGCTCCCCAGGGTACAGGGTCCTAGATATGTGCTCCCCAGGGGACAGGGTCCTGGGTATGTATTCCCCAGGGTACAGGGTCCTGGGTATGTGCTCCCCTGGGTTCAGGTTCCTGGGTATGTGCTCCCCAGGGGACAGGGTCCTGGGTATGTTTTCCCCAGGGGACAGGGTCCTGGGTATGTGTTCCCCAGGGTACAGGGTCCTGGGTACTTTGCCCACCAGTGTACAGGGTCCTGGGTATGTGCTCCCCAGGGTACAGGGCTCTGGGTACGTGTTCCCCAGGGTACAGGGCTCTGGGTACGTGTTCCCCAGGGTACAGGGTCCTGGGTACGTGTTCCCCAGGGTACAGGGTCCTGGGTACGTGTTCCCCAGGGTACAGGGTCCTGGGTACGTGTTCCCCAGTGTACAGGGTCCTGGGTATGTACTCCCCAGGGTACAGGGTCCTGGGTATGTGTCCCCCAGGGTACAGGGTCCTGGGTATGTGTTCCCGTGTGTACAGGGTCCTGGGTATGTGCTCCCCAGGGTACAGGGTCCTGGGTATGTGTTCCCCAATGTACAGGGTCCTGGGTATGTGTTCCCCAGGGTACAGTGTCCTGGGTATGTGCTCCCCAGGGTACAGGGTCCTCGGTATGTGTTCCCAAGTGTACAGAGTCCTGGGTACGTGCTCCCCAGGGTACAGGGTCCTGAGTATGTGCTCCCCAATGTACAGGGACCTGGGTATGTGTTCCCCAGGGTACAGGGCTCTGGGTATGTGTTCCCCAGGGTACAGGGCTCTGGGTATGTGTTCCCCAGGGTACAGAGTCCTGGGTATGTGTTCCCCAGGGTACAGGGCTCTGGGTATGTGTTCCCCAGTGTAGAGTGTCCTGGGTACGTGCTCCCCAGGGTACAGGGTCCTGAGTATGTGCTCCCCAATGTACAGGGCTCTGGGTATGTGTTCCCCAGGGTACAGAGTCCTGGGTATGTGTTCCCCAGGGTACAGGGTCCTGGGTGTGTGTTCCCCAGGGTACAGGGTCCTGGGTGTGTGTTCCCCAGGGTACAGGGACCTGGGTGTGTGTGCCCCAGGGTACAGTGTCCTGGGTATATGCTCCCCAGGGTACAGGGTCCTAGATATGTGCTCCCCAGGGTACAGGGTCCTGGGTCTGAATTCCCCAGGGTACAGGGTCCTGGGTACGTTGCCCCCCAGTGTACAGGGTCCTGGGTATGTGCTCCCCAGAGTTCACGTTCCTGGGTATGTGTTCCCCAGGGTACAGGGCTCTGGGTATGTGCTCCCCAGGGTACAGGGTCCTGGGTATGTGTTACCCCGGGTACAGGGTCCTGGGTATGTGTTCCCCATGGTACAGTGTCCTGGGTATGTGCTCCCCAGGGTACAGGGTCCTGGGTATGTGCTCTCCAGGGTACAGGGTCCTGGGTACGTGTTCCCCAGGGGACCGGGTCCTGGGTATGTGTTCCCCAATGTACAGGGACCTGGGTACGTGTCCCCCAGGATACAGGGTCCTGGGTATGTGTTCCCCAGGGTACAGGGTCCTTGGGTATGTGCTGCCCAGGTACAGAGCCCTGGGTATGTGTTCCCCAGGGGACACAGTCCTGCGTATGTGTTACCCAGGGTACAGGGCCCTGGGTATGTGTTCCCCAGGGTACAGGGCCCTGGGTATGTGTTCCCCAGGGTACAGGGCCCTGGGTATGTGTTCCCCAGGGTACAGGGCCCTGGGTATGTGTTCCCCAGGGTACAGGGCCCTGGGTATGTGTTCCCCAGGGTACAGGGTCCTGAGTATGTGCTCCCCAATGTACAGGGACCTGGGTATATGGTCCCCAGGGTACAGTGCCCTGGGTATGTGTTCCCTGGGGTACAGAGTCTTGGGTATGTGTTTCTTAGGGTACAGGGTCGTGGGTATGTGCTCCCCAATGTACAGTGTCCTGGATATGCGCTCCCCAGGGTACAGGGTCCTTGGGTATGTGCACCCCAGGTACAGAGCCCTGGGTATGTGTTGCGCAGGTTACAGGTTCCTGGGTATGTGTTCCCCAGGGTACAGGGTCTTGGGTATGTGGTCCCCAGGGTACAGGGTCTTGGGTATGTGGTCCCCAGGGTACAGGGTCCTGGGTATGGGTTCCCCAGGGTACAGTGTCCTGGGTACGTGTTCCCCAATGTACAGGGAGCTGGGTATGTGCTCCCCAGTGTACAGGGTCCTGGGTATGTGCTCCCCCGGGTACAGGGTCCTGGGTGTGTGTTCCCCAGGGTACAGGGTCCTGGGTGTGTGTTCCCCAGGGTACAGGGTCCTGTGTATGTGCTCCCCAATGTCCAGGGCCCTGGGTATGTGCTCCCCAGTGTACAGGGTCATGTGCATGTGCTCCCCAATGTACAGGGTCCTGGGTACGTGCTCCCCAGGGTACAGGGTCCTGGGTATGTGCTCCCCAGGGTACAGGGTCCTGGGTACGTGCTCCCCAGGGTACAGGGTCCTGGGTACGTGCTTCCCAGGGTACAGGGTCCTGGGTATGTGTTCCCCAGGGTACAGGGTCCTGGGTACGTGCTCCCTAGGGTACAGGGTCCTGGGTATGTGTTCCCCAGGGTATAGGGTTCTGGGTACGTGCTCCCCAAGCTACAGGGTCCTGGGTACGTGCTCCCAAGGTGACAGGGTCCTGGGTTCGTGCTCCCCAGAGTTCAGAGTCCTGGGTATGTGTTCCCCAGGGTATAGGGTCCTGGGTATGTGCTCCCCAGTGTACAGGGTCCTGGGTATGTGCTCCCCAGGGTATAGGTTCCTGGGCATGTGTTCCCCAGGGTACAGGGTCCTGGGCATGTGTTCCCCAGGGTACAGGGTCCTGGGCATGTGTTCCCCAGGGTAGAGGTTCCTGGGCATGTGTTCCCCAGGGTACAGGGTCCTGGGTATGTGTTCCCCAGGGTACAGGGTCCTGGGTATGTGTTCCCCAGGGTACAGGGTCCTGGGTATGTGCTCCCCAAGGTACAGGGTCCTGGGTGTGTGTACCCCGGGGTACAGGGTCCTGGGTATGTGTTCCCCAGGGTACAGGGCTCTCGGTATGTGTTCCCCAGGGTACAGGGTCCTGGGTATGTGTTCCCCAGGGTACAGGGTCCTGGGTATGTGTTCCCCAGGGTACAGGGTCCTGGGTATGTGTTCCCCAGGGTACAGGGTCCTGGGTATGTGTTCCCCAGGGTACAGGGCTCTGGGTATGTGTTCCCCAGGGTACAGGGTCCTGGTATATGCTCCCCAGGATACAGGGTCCTGGGTATATGTTCCCCAGGTTACAGGGTCCTGGGTATGTGTTCCCCAGGGTACAGGGTCCTGGGTATGTGTTCCCCAGGGTACAGGGCTCTGGGTATGTGTTCCCCAGGGTACAGGGTCCTGGTATGTGCTCCCCAGGGTACTGGGCCCTAGGTATGTGTTCCCCTGTTTACAGGGTCCTGTGTATGTGTTCCCCAGGTTACAGGGTCCTGGGTATGTGCTCCCCAATGTGCAGGGAGCTGGGTATGTGCTCCCCAGTGTACAGGGTCCTGGCAATGTGCTCCCCAGGGTACAGGTTCCTGGGTATATGTTCCCCAGGGTACAGGGTCCTGGGTATGTGCTCCCCAGGGTACAGGTTCCTGGGTATGTCTTCGCCAGGGCACAGGGTCCTGGGTACGTGCTCCCCAGGGTACAGGGTCCTGGGTACGTGTTCCCCAGGGTACAGGGTCCTGGGTATGTGTTCCCCAGGGTACAGGGCTCTGGGTATGTGTTCCCCAGGTTACAGGGTCCTGGGTATGTGTTCCCCAGGGTACAGGGTCCTGGGTACGTGTTCCCCAGGGTACAGGGTCCTGGGTATGTGTTCCCCAGGGTACAGGGCTCTGGGTATGTGCTCCCCAGGGTACAGGGTCCTGGGTACGTGTTCCCCAGGGTACAGGGTCCTGGGTATGTGGTCCCCAGGGTACAGGGCTCTGGGTATGTGTTCCCCAGGGTACAGGGCCCTGGGAATGTGGTCCCCAGGTACAGCGCCCTGGGTATGTGTTCCCCAGGGTACAGGGCCCTGGGTATGTGTTCCCCAGGGTACAGGGCCCTGGGTATGTGTTCCCCAGGGTACAGGGTCCTGGGTATGTGCTCCCCAGGGTACAGGGTCCTAGATATGTGCTCCCCAGGGGACAGGGTCCTGGGTATGTATTCCCCAGTGTACAGGGTCCTGGGTACGTTGCCCCCCAGTGTACAGGGTCCTGGGTATGTGCTCCCCTGGGTTCAGGTTCCTGGGTATGTGCTCCCCAGGGTACAGGGTCCTGGGTATGTGTTCCCCAGGGTACAGGGCTCTGGGTATGTGTTCCCCAGGGTACAGGGCTCTGGGTATGTGTTCCCCATGGTACAGTGTCCTGGGTATGTGTTCCCCAGGGTACAGGGTCCTGGGTATGTGCTCCCCTGTGTACAGGGCTCTGGGTATGTGCTCCCCAGGGTACAGGGTCCTGGGTATGTGTTCCCCAGGGTACAGGGTCCTGGGCATGTGTTCCCCAGGGTAGAGGTTCCTGGGTATGTGTTCCCCAGGGTACAGGGTCCTGGGTATGTGTTCCCCAGGGTACAGGGTCCTGGGTATGTGTTCCCCAGGGTACAGGGTCCTGGGTATGTGCTCCCCAAGGTACAGGGTCCTGGGTATGTGTTCCCCAGGGTACAGGGTCCTGGGTATGTGCTCCCCAAGGTACAGGGTCCTGGGTGTGTGTACCCCGGGGTACAGGGTCCTGGGTATGTGTTCCCCAGGGTACAGGGCTCTCGGTATGTGTTCCCCAGGGTACAGGGTCCTGGGTATGTGTTCCCCAGGGTACAGGGCTCTGGGTATGTGTTCCCCAGGGTACAGGGCTCTGGGTATGTGTTCCCCAGGGTACAGGGCTCTGGGTATGTCTTCCCCAGGGTACAGGGCTCTGGGTATGTCTTCCCCAGGGTACAGGGTCCTGGGTATGTGTTCCCCAGGGTACAGGGTCCTGGGTATGTGTTCCCCAGGTTACAGGGTCCTGGGTATGTGTTCCCCATGGTCCTGGGTATGTGTTCCCCAGGGTACAGGGCCCTGTGTATGTGTTCCCCAGGGTACAGGGCCCTGTGTATGTGTTCCCCAGGGTACAGGGACCTGGGTGTGTGTTCCCCAGGGTACAGGGACCTGGGTGTGTGTTCCCCAGGGTACAGGGTCCTGGGTACGTGTTCCCCAGGGTACAGGGTCCTGGGTATGTGGTCCCCAGGGTACAGGGCTCTGGGTATGTGTTCCCCAGGGTACAGTGCCCTGGGAATGTGGTCCCCAGGTACAGCGCCCTGGGTATGTGTTCCCCAGGGTACAGAGTCCTGGGTATGTGTTCCCCGGGGTACAGGGTCCTGGGCATGTGCTCCCCAGGGTACAGGGTCCTGGGTATGTGTTCCCCAGTGGACCCGGCCTGGTATGTGCTCCCCAGGGTACAGGGTCCTGGGTATGTGCTCCCCAGGGTACAGGGTCCTGGGTATGTGTTCCCCAGGGTACAGAGTCCTGGGTATGTGTTCCCCAGGATACAGGGTCCTGGGTATGTGTTCCCCGGGGTACAGGGTCCTGGGTATGTGCTCCCTAGGGTACAGGGTCCTGGGTATTTGTTCCCCAGGGTACAGAGTCCTGGGTATGTGCTCCCTAGGGTACAGGGTCCTGGGTATGTGTTCCCCGGGGTACAGGGTCCTGGGCATGTGCTCCCCAGGGTACAGGGTCCTGGGTATGTGTTCCCCAGTGGACCTGGCCTGGTATGTGCTCCCCAGGGTACAGGGTCCTGGGTATGTGCTCCCCAAGGTACAGGGCTCTGTGTATGTGTTCCCCAGGGTACAGGGTCCTGGGTATGTGCTCCCCAAGGTACAGGGTCCTGGGTGTGTGCTCCCCAAGGTACAGGGTCCTGGGTGTGTGTTCCCCCGGGTACAGGGCCCTGGGTATGTGGTCCCCAGGTACAGCGTCCTGGGTATGTGTTCCCCAGGGTACAGGGTCCTGGGTATGTGTTCCCCAGGGTACAGGGTCCTGGGTATGTGTTCCCCAGGGTACAGGGTCCTGGGTATGTGTTCCCCAGGGTACAGCGTCCTGGGTATATGTTCCCCAGGGTACAGGGCCCTGGGTATGTGTTTACCAGGGTACAGCGTCCTGGGTATGTGTTTACCAGGGTACAGGGCCCTGGGTATGTGTTCCCCAGGGTACAGGGCCCTGGGAATGTGGTCCCCAGGTACAGCGCCCTGGGTATGTGTTCCCCAGGGTACAGAGTCCTGGGTATGTGTTCCCCGGGGTACAGGGTCCTGGGCATGTGCTCCCCAGGGTACAGGGTCCTGGGTATGTGTTCCCCAGTGGACCCGGCCTGGTATGTGCTCCCCAGGGTACAGGGTCCTGGGTATGTGCTCCCCAGGGAACAGGGCTCTGGGTATGTGCTCCCCAGGGTACAGGGCCCTGCGTATGTGTTCCCCAGGGTACAGGGCCCTGCGTATGTGTTCCCCAGGGTACAGGGCCCTGCGTATGTGTTCCCCAGGGTACAGGGCCCTGGGTATGTGTTCCCCAGGGTACAGGGCCCTGGGTATGTGTTCCCCAGGGTACAGGGCCCTGGGTATGTGTTCCCCAGGGTACAGGGTCCTGGGTATGTGCTCCCCAGGGTACAGGGTCCTAGATATGTGCTCCCCAGGGGACAGGGTCCTGGGTATGTATTCCCCAGTGTACAGGGTCCTGGGTACGTTGCCCCCCAGTGTACAGGGTCCTGGGTATGTGCTCCCCTGGGTTCAGGTTCCTGGGTATGTGCTCCCCAGGGTACAGGGTCCTGGGTATGTGTTCCCCAGGGTACAGGGCTCTGGGTATGTGTTCCCCAGGGTACAGTGTCCTGGGTATGTGTTCCCCATGGTACAGTGTCCTGGGTATGTGTTCCCCATGGTACAGTGTCCTGGGTATGTGTTCCCCAGGGTACAGGGTCCTGGGTATGTGCTCCCCAGTGTACAGGGCTCTGGGTATGTGCTCCCCAGGGTACAGGGTCCTGGGTATGTGTTCCCCAGGGTACAGGGTCCTGGGCATGTGTTCCCCAGGGTAGAGGTTCCTGGGCATGTGTTCCCCAGGGTACAGGGTCCTGGGTATGTGTTCCCCAGGGTACAGGGTCCTGGGTATGTGTTCCCCAGGGTACAGGGTCCTGGGTATGTGCTCCCCAAGGTACAGGGTCCTGGGTATGTGTTCCCCAGGGTACAGGGTCCTGGGTATGTGTTCCCCAGGGTACAGGGCTCTCGGTATGTGTTCCCCAGGGTACAGGGTCCTGGGTATGTGTTCCCCAGGGTACAGGGTCCTGGGTATGTGTTCCCCAGGGTACAGGGCTCTGGGTATGTGTTCCCCAGGGTACAGGGCTCTGGGTATGTCTTCCCCAGGGTACAGGGTCCTGGGTATGTGTTCCCCAGGGTACAGGGTCCTGGGTATGTGTTCCCCAGGTTACAGGGTCCTGGGTATGTGTTCCCCATGGTCCTGGGTATGTGTTCCCCAGGGTACAGGGCCCTGTGTATGTGTTCCCCAGGGTACAGGGCCCTGTGTATGTGTTCCCCAGGGTACAGGGTCCTGTGTATGTGTTCCCCAGGGTACAGGGACCTGGGTATGTGTTCCCCAGGGTACAGGGACCTGGGTGTGTGTTCCCCAGGGTACAGGGTCCTGGGTACGTGCTCCCCAGGGTACAGGGTCCTGGGTGTGTGTACCCCAGGTTAGAGGTTACTGGGTATGTGCTCCCCAGGGAACAGGGCTCTGGGTATGTGCTCCCCAGGGTACAGGGTCCTGCGTATGTGTTCCCCAGGGTACAGGGCCCTGCGTATGTGTTCCCCAGGGTACAGGGCCCTGCGTATGTGTTCCCCAGGGTACAGGGCCCTGGGTATGTGTTCCCCAGTGTACAGGGCCCTGGGTATGTTTTCCCCAGGGTACAGGGTCCTGGGTATGTGCTCCCCAGGGTACAGGGTCCTAGATATGTGCTCCCCAGGGGACAGGGTCCTGGGTATGTATTCCCCAGTGTACAGGGTCCTGGGTACGTTGCCCCCCAGTGTACAGGGTCCTGGGTATGTGCTCCCCTGGGTTCAGGTTCCTGGGTATGTGCTCCCCAGGGTACAGGGTCCTGGGTATGTGTTCCCCAGGGTACAGGGCTCTGGGTATGTGTTCCCCAGGGTACAGGGCTCTGGGTATGTGTTCCCCATGGTACAGTGTCCTGGGTATGTGTTCCCCAGGGTACAGGGTCCTGGGTATGTGCTCCCCAGTGTATAGGGCTCTGGGTATGTGCTCCCCAGGGTACAGGGTCCTGGGTATGTGTTCCCCAGGGTACAGGGTCCTGGGCATGTGTTCCCCAGGGTAGAGGTTCCTGGGCATGTGTTCCCCAGGGTACAGGGTCCTGGGTATGTGTTCCCCAGGGTACAGGGTCCTGGGTATGTGTTCCCCAGGGTACAGGGTCCTGGGTATGTGTTCCCCAGGGTACAGGGTCCTGGGTATGTGCTCCCCAAGGTACAGGGTCCTGGGTATGTGTTCCCCAGGGTACAGGGTCCTGGGTATGTGCTCCCCAAGGTACAGGGTCCTGGGTGTGTGTACCCCGGGGTACAGGGTCCTGGGTATGTGTTCCCCAGGGTACAGGGCTCTCGGTATGTGTTCCCCAGGGTACAGGGTCCTGGGTATGTGTTCCCCAGGGTACAGGGCTCTGGGTATGTGTTCCCCAGGGTACAGGGCTCTGGGTATGTGTTCCCCAGGGTACAGGGCTCTGGGTATGTCTTCCCCAGGGTACAGGGCTCTGGGTATGTCTTCCCCAGGGTACAGGGTCCTGGGTATGTGTTCCCCAGGGTACAGGGTCCTGGGTATGTGTTCCCCAGGTTACAGGGTCCTGGGTATGTGTTCCCCATGGTCCTGGGTATGTGTTCCCCAGGGTACAGGGCCCTGTGTATGTGTTCCCCAGGGTACAGGGCCCTGTGTATGTGTTCCCCAGGGTACAGGGACCTGGGTATGTGTTCCCCAGGGTACAGGGACCTGGGTGTGTGTTCCCCAGGGTACAGGGTCCTGGGTATGTGCTCCCCAGGGTACAGGGTCCTAGATATGTGCTCCCCAGGGGACAGGGTCCTGGGTATGTATTCCCCAGGGTACAGGGTCCTGGGTATGTGCTCCCCTGGGTTCAGGTTCCTGGGTATGTGCTCCCCAGGGGACAGGGTCCTGGGTATGTTTTCCCCAGGGGACAGGGTCCTGGGTATGTGTTCCCCAGGGTACAGGGTCCTGGGTACTTTGCCCACCAGTGTACAGGGTCCTGGGTATGTGCTCCCCAGGGTACAGGGCTCTGGGTATGTGTTCCCCAGGGTACAGGGTCCTGGGTACGTGCTCCCCACGGTACAGGGTCCTGGGTATGTGTTCCCCAGGGTACAGGGTCCTGGGTACGTGCTCCCCAGGGTACAGGGTCCTGGGTGTGTGTACCCCAGGTTAGAGGTTACTGGGTATGTGCTCCCCAGGGAACAGGGCTCTGGGTATGTGCTCCCCAGGGTACAGGGTCCTGGGTATGTGTTCCCCAGGGTACAGGGTCCTGGGTATGTGTTCCCCAGGGTACAGGGCCCTGCGTATGTGTTCCCCAGGGTACAGGGCCCTGGGTATGTGTTCCCCAGGGTACAGGGTCCTGGGTATGTGCTCCCCAGGGTACAGGGTCCTAGATATGTGCTCCCCAGGGGACAGGGTCCTGGGTATGTATTCCCCAGTGTACAGGGTCCTGGGTACGTTGCCCCCCAGTGTACAGGGTCCTGGGTATGTGCTCCCCTGGGTTCAGGTTCCTGGGTATGTGCTCCCCAGGGTACAGGGTCCTGGGTATGTGTTCCCCAGGGTACAGTGTCCTGGGTATGTGTTCCCCAGGGTACAGTGTCCTGGGTATGTGTTCCCCAGGGTACAGTGTCCTGGGTATGTGTTCCCCAGGGTACAGTGTCCTGGGTATGTGCTCCCCAGGGTACAGGGTCCTGGGTATGTGCTCCCCAGGGTACAGGGCTCTGGGTATGTGCTCCCCAGGGTACAGGGTCCTGGGTATGTGGTCCACAGGGTACAGGGTCCTGGGTATGTGGTCCACAGGGTACAGGGTCCTGGGTACGTGCTTCCCAGGGTACAGGGTCCTGGGTATGTGTTCCCCAGGGTACAGGGTCCTGGGTACGTGCTCCCTAGGGTACAGGGTCCTGGGTATGTGTTCCCCAGGGTATAGGGTTCTGGGTACGTGCTCCCCAAGCTACAGGGTCCTGGGTACGTGCTCCCAAGGTGACAGGGTCCTGGGTTCGTGCTCCCCAGAGTTCAGAGTCCTGGGTATGTGTTCCCCAGGGTATAGGGTCCTGGGTATGTGCTCCCCAGTGTACAGGGTCCTGGGTATGTGCTCCCCAGGGTATAGGTTCCTGGGCATGTGTTCCCCAGGGTACAGGGTCCTGGGCATGTGTTCCCCAGGGTACAGGGTCCTGGGCATGTGTTCCCCAGGGTAGAGGTTCCTGGGCATGTGTTCCCCAGGGTACAGGGTCCTGGGTATGTGTTCCCCAGGGTACAGGGTCCTGGGTATGTGCTCCCCAAGGTACAGGGTCCTGGGTATGTGTTCCCCAGGGTACAGGGTCCTGGGTATGTGCTCCCCAAGGTACAGGGTCCTGGGTGTGTGTACCCCGGGGTACAGGGTCCTGGGTATGTGTTCCCCAGGGTACAGGGCTCTCGGTATGTGTTCCCCAGGGTACAGGGTCCTGGGTATGTGTTCCCCAGGGTACAGGGTCCTGGGTATGTGTTCCCCAGGGTACAGGGTCCTGGGTATGTGTTCCCCAGGGTACAGGGTCCTGGGTATGTGTTCCCCAGGGTACAGGGCTCTGGGTATGTGTTCCCCAGGGTACAGGGTCCTGGTATATGCTCCCCAGGATACAGGGTCCTGGGTATATGTTCCCCAGGTTACAGGGTCCTGGGTATGTGTTCCCCAGGGTACAGGGTCCTGGGTATGTGTTCCCCAGGGTACAGGGCTCTGGGTATGTGTTCCCCAGGGTACAGGGTCCTGGTATGTGCTCCCCAGGGTACTGGGCCCTAGGTATGTGTTCCCCTGTTTACAGGGTCCTGTGTATGTGTTCCCCAGGGAACAGGGTCCTCTGTATGTGTTCCCCAGGTTACAGGGTCCTGGGTATGTGCTCCCCAATGTGCAGGGAGCTGGGTATGTGCTCCCCAGTGTACAGGGTCCTGGCAATGTGCTCCCCAGGGTACAGGTTCCTGGGTATATGTTCCCCAGGGTACAGGGTCCTGGGTATGTGCTCCCCAGGGTACAGGTTCCTGGGTATGTCTTCGCCAGGGCACAGGGTCCTGGGTACGTGCTCCCCAGGGTACAGGGTCCTGGGTACATGTTCCCCAGGGTACAGGGTCCTGGGTACGTGTTCCCCAGGGTACAGGGCTCTGGGTATGTGTTCCCCAGGGTACAGGGCTCTGGGTATGTGTTCCCCAGGTTACAGGGTCCTGGGTATGTGTTCCCCAGGGTACAGGGTCCTGGGTACGTGTTCCCCAGGGTACAGGGTCCTGGGTATGTGTTCCCCAGGGTACAGGGCTCTGGGTATGTGCTCCCCAGGGTACAGGGTCCTGGGTACGTGTTCCCCAGGGTACAGGGTCCTGGGTATGTGGTCCCCAGGGTACAGGGCTCTGGGTATGTGTTCCCCAGGGTACAGGGCCCTGGGAATGTGGTCCCCAGGTACAGCGCCCTGGGTATGTGTTCCCCAGGGTACAGAGTCCTGGGTATGTGTTCCCCAGGGTACAGAGTCCTGGGTATGTGTTCCCCGGGGTACAGGGTCCTGGGCATGTGCTCCCCAGGGTACAGGGTCCTGGTTATGTGTTCCCCAGTGGACCCGGCCTGGTATGTGCTCCCCAGGGTACAGGGTCCTGGGTATGTGCTCCCCAGGGTACAGGGTCCTGGGTATGTGTTCCCCAGGGTACAGAGTCCTGGGTATGTGTTCCCCAGGATACAGGGTCCTGGGTATGTGTTCCCCGGGGTACAGCGTCCTGGGTATGTGCTCCCTAGGGTACAGGGTCCTGGGTATGTGTTCCCCAGGGTACAGAGTCCTGGGTATGTGCTCCCTAGGGTACAGGGTCCTGGGTATGTGTTCCCCGGGGTACAGGGTCCTGGGCATGTGCTCCCCAGGGTACAGGGTCCTGGGTATGTGTTCCCCAGTGGACCTGGCCTGGTATGTGCTCCCCAGGGTACAGGGTCCTGGGTATGTGCTCCCCAAGGTACAGGGCTCTGTGTATGTGTTCCCCAGGGTACAGGGTCCTGGGTATGTGCTCCCCAAGGTACAGGGTCCTGGGTGTGTGCTCCCCAAGGTACAGGGTCCTGGGTGTGTGTTCCCCCGGGTACAGGGCCCTGGGTATGTGGTCCCCAGGTACAGCGTCCTGGGTATGTGTTCCCCAGGGTACAGGGTCCTGGGTATGTGTTCCCCAGGGTACAGGGTCCTGGGTATGTGTTCCCCAGGGTACAGCGTCCTGGGTATATGTTCCCCAGGGTACAGGGCCCTGGGTATGTGTTCCCCAGGGTACAGCGTCCTGGGTATGTGTTTACCAGGGTACAGGGCCCTGGGTATGTGTTCCCCAGGGTACAGGCTCCTGGGTACGTGCTCCCCACGGTACAGGGTCCTGGGTATGTGTTCCCCAGGGTACAGGGTCCTGGGTACGTGCTCCCCAGGGTACAGGGTCCTGGGTGTGTGTACCCCAGATTAGAGGTTACTGGGTATGTGCTCCCCAGGGAACAGGGCTCTGGGTATGTGCTCCCCAGGGTACAGGGTCCTGGGTATGTGTTCCCCAGGGTACAGGGTCCTGGGTATGTGTTCCCCAGGGTACAGGGCCCTGCGTATGTGTTCCCCAGGGTACAGGGCCCTGGGTATGTGTTCCCCAGGGTACAGGGTCCTGGGTATGTGCTCCCCAGGGTACAGGGTCCTAGATATGTGCTCCCCAGGGGACAGGGTCCTGGGTATGTATTCCCCAGTGTACAGGGTCCTGGGTACGTTGCCCCCCAGTGTACAGGGTCCTGGGTATGTGCTCCCCTGGGTTCAGGTTCCTGGGTATGTGCTCCCCAGGGTACAGGGTCCTGGGTATGTGTTCCCCAGGGTACAGGGTCCTGGGTATGTGTTCCCCAGGGTACAGTGTCCTGGGTATGTGTTCCCCAGGGTACAGTGTCCTGGGTATGTGTTCCCCAGGGTACAGGGTCCTGGGTATGTGCTCCCCAGGGTACAGGGTCCTGGGTATGTGGTCCACAGGGTACAGGGTCCTGGGTATGTGTTCCCCAGGGTACAGGGTCCTGGGTATGTGTTCCCCAGGTTACAGGGTCCTGGGTATGTGTTCCCCATGGTACAGGGTCCTGGGTATGTGTTCCCCAGGGTATAGGGCTCTGGGTCTGTGTTCCCTAGGGTACAGGGCCCTGTGTATGTGTTCCCCAATGTACAGGGTCCTGGGTATGTGTTCCCCAGGGTACAGGGTCCTGGGTATGTGCTCCCCAAGGTACAGGGCTCTGGGTATGTGTTCCCCAGGGTACAGGGACCTGGGTATGTGGTCCCCACGGTACAGGGTCCTGGGTGTGTGTTCCCCCAGGGTACAGGGTCCTGGGTATGTGTTCCCCAGGGTACAGGGTCCTGGGTATGTGCTCCCCAAGGTACAGGGCTCTGGGTATGTGTTCCCCAGGGTACAGGGTCCTGGGTATGTGCTCCCCAGGGTACAGGGTCCTAGATATGTGCTCCCCAGGGGACTGGGTCCTGGGTATGTATTCCCCAGCGTACAGGGTCCTGGGTACGTTGCCCCCCAGTGTACAGGGTCCTGGGTATGTGCTCCCCTGGGTTCAGGTTCCTGGGTATGTGCTCCCCAGGGTACAGGGTCCTGGGTATGTGTTCCCCAGGGTACAGGGCTCTGGGCATGTGTTCCCCAGGGTACAGGGCTCTGGGTATGTGTTCCCCAGGGTACAGTGTCCTGGGTATGTGTTCCCCAGGGTACAGGGTCCTGGGTATGTGCTCCCCAGTGTACAGGGCTCTGGGTATGTGCTCCCCAGGGTACAGGGTCCTGGGTATGTGTTCCCCAGGGTACAGGGTCCTGGGTATGTGTTCCCGTGTGTACAGGGTCCTGGGTATGTGTTCCCCATGGTACAGGGTCCTGGGTATGTGTTCCCCATGGTCCTGGGTCTGTGTTCCCCAGGGTATAGGGCTCTGGGTCTGTGTTCCCTAGGGTAAAGGGCCCTGTGTATGTGTTCCCCAATGTACAGGGTCCTGGGTATGTGTTCCCCAGGGTACAGGGTCCTGGGTATGTGTTCCCCAGGGTACAGGGCCCTGTGTATGTGTTCCCCAATGTACAGGGCTCTGGGTATGTGTTCCCCAGGGTACAGGGCTCTGGGTATGTGTTCCCCAGGGTACAGGGACCTGGGTATGTGTTCCCCAGGGTACAGGGACCTGGGTATGTGTTCCCCAGGGTACAGGGTCCTGGGTATGTGTTCCCCAGGGTACAGGGCCCTGTGTATGTGTTCCCCAATGTACAGGGTCCTGGGTATGTGTTCCCCAGGGTACAGGGCTCTGGGTATGTGGTCCCCACGGTACAGGGTCCTGGCTATGTGTTCCCCAGGCTACAGGCTCCTGGGTATGTGTTCCCCAGGTTACAGGGTCCTGCGTATGTGCTCCCCAAGGTACACGGTCCTGGGTGTGTGTTCCCCCAGGTACAGTGTCCTGGGTATGTGTTCCCCAGGGTACAGAGTCCTGGGTATGTGTTGCCCAGGATACAGGGCACTGGGTATGTGTTCCCCAAGGTACAGGCTCCTGGGTACGTGCTCCCCAGGGTACAGCGTCCTGGGTATGTGTTTACCAGGGTACAGGGCCCTGGGTATGTGTTCCCCAGGGTACAGGCTCCTGGGCACGTGCTCCCCAGGGTACAGGGTCCTGGGTATGTGTTCCCCAGGGTACAGGGTCCTGGGTACGTGCTCCCCAGGGTACAGGGACCTGGGTGTGTGTTCCCCAGGGTACAGGGTCTTGGGTATGTGCTCCCCAGAGTACAGGGTCCTAGATATGTGCTCCCCAGGGGACAGGGTCCTGGGTATGTATTCCCCAGGGTACAGGGTCCTGGGTACGTTGCCCCCTAGTGTACAGGGTCCTGGGTATGTGCTCCCCTGGGTTCAGGTTCCTGGGTATGTGCTCCCCAGGGTACAGGGTCCTGGGTATGTGTTCCCCAGGGTACAGGGTCCTGGGTATGTGTTCCCCAGGGTACAGGGTCCTGGGTATGTGTTCCCCAGGGTACAGGGCCCTGGGTATGTGTTCCCCAGGGTACAGGGCTCTGGGTATGTGCTCCCCAGGGTACAGGGCTCTGGGTATGTGGTCCCCAGGGTACTGGGCTCTGGGTATGTGCTCTCCAGGGTACAGGCTCCTGGGTATGTGGTCCCCAGGGTACAGGGTCCTGGGTATGTGTTCCCCAGGGTACAGGGTCCTGGGTATGTGGTCCCCAGGGTACAGGGTCCTGGGTATGTGTTCCCCCGGTTACAGGGTCCTGGGTATGTGTTCCCCAGGGTACAGGGTCCTGGGTATGTGTTCCCCATGGTCCTGGGTATGTGCTCCCCAGGGTACAGGGCTCTGGGTATGTGTTCCCCAGGGTACAGGGTCCTGGGTATGTGTTCCCCAGGGTACAGGGCTCTGGGTATGTGCTCCCCAGGGTACAGGGTCCTGGGTACGTGTTCCCCAGGGTACAGGGTCCTGGGTATGTGGTCCCCAGGGTACAGGGCTCTGGGTATGTGTTCCCCAGGGTACAGGGCCCTGGGAATGTGGTCCCCAGGTACAGCGCCCTGGGTATGTGTTCCCCAGGGTACAGAGTCCTGGGTATGTGTTCCCCGGGGTACAGGGTCCTGGGCATGTGCTCCCCAGGGTACAGGGTCCTGGGTATGTGTTCCCCAGTGGACCCGGCCTGGTATGTGCTCCCCAGGGTACAGGGTCCTGGGTATGTGCTCCCCAGGGTACAGGGTCCTGGGTATGTGTTCCCCAGGGTACAGAGTCCTGGGTATGTGTTCCCCAGGATACAGGGTCCTGGGTATGTGTTCCCCGGGGTACAGGGTCCTGGGTATGTGCTCCCTACGGTACAGGGTCCTGGGTCTGTGTTCCCCAGGGTACAGAGTCCTGGGTATGTGCTCCCTAGGGTACAGGGTCCTGGGTATGTGTTCCCCGGGGTACAGGGTCCTGGGCATGTGCTCCCCAGGGTACAGGGTCCTGGGTATGTGTTCCCCAGTGGACCTGGCCTGGTATGTGCTCCCCAGGGTACAGGGTCCTGGGTATGTGCTCCCCAAGGTACAGGGCTCTGTGTATGTGTTCCCCAGGGTACAGGGTCCTGGGTATGTGCTCCCCAAGGTACAGGGTCCTGGGTGTGTGCTCCCCAAGGTACAGGGTCCTGGGTGTGTGTTCCCCCGGGTACAGGGCCCTGGGTATGTGGTCCCCAGGTACAGGGTCCTGGGTATGTGTTCCCCAGGGTACAGGGTCCTGGGTATGTGTTCCCCAGGGTACAGGGTCCTGGGTATGTGTTCCCCAGGGTACAGGGTCCTGGGTATGTGTTCCCCAGGGTACAGGGTCCTGGGTATGTGTTCCCCAGGGTACAGGGTCCTGGGTATGTGTTCCCCAGGGTACAGGGTCCTGGGTATGTGTTCCCCAGGGTACAGGGCCCTGGGTATGTGTTCCCTAGGGTACAGCGTCCTGGGTATGTGTTTACCAGGGTACAGGGCCCTGGGTATGTGTTCCCCAGGGTACAGGCTCCTGGGTACGTGCTCCCCAGGGTACAGGGTCCTGGGTACGTGCTCCCCAGGGTACAGGGTCCTGGGTGTGTGTACCCCAGGTTAGAGGTTACTGGGTATGTGCTCCCCAGGGAACAGTGCTCTGGGTATGTGCTCCCCAGGGTAGAGGGTCCTGGGTATGTGTTCCCCAGGGTACAGGGCCCTGCGTATGTGTTCCCCAGGGTACAGGGCCCTGCGTATGTGTTCCCCAGGGTACAGGGCCCTGGGTATGTGTTCCCCAGGGTACAGGGTCCTGGGTATGTGCTCCCCAGGGTACAGGGTCCTAGATATGTGCTCCCCAGGGGACAGGGTCCTGGGTATGTATTCCCCAGTGTACAGGGTCCTGGGTATGTTGCCCCCCAGTGTACAGGGTCCTGGGTATGTGCTCCCCAGGGTACAGGGTCCTGGGTATGTGTTCCCCAGGGTACAGGGTCCTGGGTATGTGCTCCCCAGGGTACAGGGTCCTGGGTATGTGTTCCCCAGGGTACAGGGTCCTGGGTATGTGTTCCCCAGGGTACAGGGCCCTGGGTATGTGCTCCCCAGGGTACAGGGCTCTGGGTATGTGCTCCCCAGGGTACAGGGTCCTGGGTATGTGTTCCCCAGGGTACAGGGTCCTGGGTATGTGTTCCCCAGGGTACAGGGTCCTGGGTATGTGGTCCCCAGGGTACAGGGTCCTGGGTATGTGTTCCCCCGGTTACAGGGTCCTGGGTATGTGTTCCCCAGGGTACAGGGTCCTGGGTATGTGTTCCCCAGGGTACAGGGTCCTGGGTATGTGTTCCCCATGGTCCTGGGTATGTGCTCCCCAGGGTATAGGGCTCTGGGTCTGTGTTCCCTAGGGTACAGGGACCTGGGTATGTGTTCCCCAGGGTACAGGGTCCTGGGTATGTGTTCCCCAGGGTACAGGGCTCTGGGTATGTGTTCCCCAGGGTACAGGGACCTGGGTATGTGTTCCCCAGGGTACAGGGCCCTGGGTATGTGCTCCCCAGGGGACAGGGTCCTGGGTATGTATTCCCCAGCGTACAGGGTCCTGGGTACGTTGCCCCCCAGTGTACAGGGTCCTGGGTATGTGCTCCCCTGGGTTCAGGTTCCTGGGTATGTGCTCCCCAGGGTACAGGGTCCTGGGTATGTGTTCCCCAGCGTACAGGGCTCTGGGCATGTGTTCCCCAGGGTACAGGGCTCTGGGTATGTGTTCCCCAGGGTACAGTGTCCTGGGTATGTGTTCCCCAGGGTACAGGGTCCTGGGTATGTGCTCCCCAGTGTACAGGGCTCTGGGTATGTGCTCCCCAGGGTACAGGGTCCTGGGTATGTGGTCCCCAGGGTACAGGGTCCTGGGTATGTGTTCCCGTGTGTACAGGGTCCTGGGTATGTGTTCCCCATGGTACAGGGTCCTGGGTATGTGTTCCCCATGGTCCTGGGTATGTGTTCCCCAGGGTATAGGGCTCTGGGTCTGTGTTCCCTAGGGTACAGGGCCCTGTGTATGTGTTCCCCAGGGTACAGGGTCCTGGGTATGTGTTCCCCATGGTCCTGGGTATGTGTTCCCCAGGGTACAGGGCTCTGGGTCTGTGTTCCCCAGGGTACAGGGCCCTGTGTATGTGTTCCCCAATGTACAGGTTCCTGGGTATGTGTTCCCCAGGGTACAGGGTCCTGGGTATGTGCTCCCCAAGGTACAGGGCTCTGGGTATGTGTTCCCCAGGGTACAGGGACCTGGGTATGTGGTCCCCACCGTACAGGGTCCTGGCTATGTGTTCCCCAGGTTACAGGGTCCTGGCTATGTGTTCCCCAGGTTACAGGGTCCTGGCTATGTGCTCCCCAAGGTACAGGGTCCTGGGTGTGTGTTCCCCCAGGTACAGTGTCCTGGGTATGTGTTCCCCAGGGTACAGAGTCCTGGGTATGTGTTGCCCAGGATACAGGGCACTGGGTATGTGTTCCCCAAGGTACAGGCTCCTGGGTACGTGCTCCCCAGGGTACAGCGTCCTGGGTATGTGTTTACCAGGGTACAGGGCCCTGGGTATGTGTTCCCCAGGGTACAGGCTCCTGGGCACGTGCTCCCCAGGGTACAGGGTCCTGGGTATGTGTTCCCCAGGGTACAGGGTCCTGGGTACGTGCTCCCCAGGGTACAGGGACCTGGGTGTGTGTTCCCCAGGGTACAGGGTCTTGGGTATGTGCTCCCCAGAGTACAGGGTCCTAGATATGTGCTCCCCAGGGGACAGGGTCCTGGGTATGTATTCCCCAGGGTACAGGGTCCTGGGTACGTTGCCCCCTAGTGTACAGGGTCCTGGGTATGTGCTCCCCTGGGTTCAGGTTCCTGGGTATGTGCTCCCCAGGGTACAGGGTCCTGGGTATGTGTTCCCCAGGGTACAGGGCTCTGGGTATGTGTTCCCCAGGGTACAGGGTCCTGGGTATGTGTTCCCCAGGGTACAGGGTCCTGGGTATGTGCTCCCCAGGGTACAGGGTCCTGGCTATGTGTTCCCCAGGGTACAGGGTCCTGGGTATGTGTTCCCCAGGGTACAGGGCCCTGGGTATGTGCTCCCCAGGGTACAGGGCTCTGGGTATGTGCTCCCCAGGGTACAGGGCTCTGGGTATGTGGTCCCCAGGGTACTGGGCTCTGGGTATGTGCTCCCCAGGGTACAGGGTCCTGGGTATGTGTTCCCCAGGGTACAGGGTCCTGGGTATGTGGTCCCCAGGGTACAGGGTCCTGGGTATGTGGTCCCCAGGGTACAGGGTCCTGGGTATGTGTTCCCCCGGTTACAGGGTCCTGGGTATGTGTTCCCCAGGGTACAGGGTCCTGGGTATGTGTTCCCCATGGTCCTGGGTATGTGCTCCCCAGGGTACAGGGCTCTGGGTATGTGTTCCCCAGGGTACAGGGTCCTGGGTATGTGTTCCCCAGGGTACAGGGCTCTGGGTATGTGCTCCCCAGGGTACAGGGTCCTGGGTACGTGTTCCCCAGGGTACGGGGTCCTGGGTATGTGGTCCCCAGGGTACAGGGCTCTGGGTATGTGTTCCCCAGGGTACAGGGCCCTGGGAATGTGGTCCCCAGGTACAGCGCCCTGGGTATGTGTTCCCCAGGGTACAGAGTCCTGGGTATGTGTTCCCCGGGGTACAGGGTCCTGGGCATGTGCTCCCCAGGGTACAGGGTCCTGGGTATGTGTTCCCCAGTGGACCCGGCCTGGTATGTGCTCCCCAGGGTACAGGGTCCTGGGTATGTGCTCCCCAGGGTACAGGGTCCTGGGTATGTGTTCCCCAGGGTACAGAGTCCTGGGTATGTGTTCCCCAGGATACAGGGTCCTGGGTATGTGTTCCCCGGGGTACAGGGTCCTGGGTATGTGCTCCCTAGGGTACAGGGTCCTGGGTATGTGTTCCCCAGGGTACAGAGTCCTGGGTATGTGCTCCCTAGGGTACAGGGTCCTGGGTATGTGTTCCCCGGGGTACAGGGTCCTGGGCATGTGCTCCCCAGGGTACAGGGTCCTGGGTATGTGTTCCCCAGTGGACCTGGCCTGGTATGTGCTCCCCAGGGTACAGGGTCCTGGGTATGTGCTCCCCAAGGTACAGGGCTCTGTGTATGTGTTCCCCAGGGTACAGGGTCCTGGGTGTGTGCTCCCCAAGGTACAGGGTCCTGGGTGTGTGCTCCCCAAGGTACAGGGTCCTGGGTGTGTGTTCCCCCGGGTACAGGGCCCTGGGTATGTGGTCCCCAGGTACAGCGTCCTGGGTATGTGTTCCCCAGGGTACAGGGTCCTGGGTATGTGTTCCCCAGGGTACAGGGTCCTGGGTATGTGTTCCCCAGGGTACAGGGTCCTGGGTATGTGTTCCCCAGGGTACAGCGTCCTGGGTATATGTTCCCCAGGGTACAGGGCCCTGGGTATGTGTTCCCCAGGGTACAGGGTCCTGGGTATGTGTTCCCCAGGGTACAGGGTCCTGGGTATGTGTTCCCCAGGGTACAGGGCCCTGGGTATGTGTTCCCCAGGGTACAGCGTCCTGGGTATATGTTCCCCAGGGTACAGGGCCCTGGGTATGTGTTCCCCAGGGTACAGCGTCCTGGGTATGTGTTTACCAGGGTACAGGGCCCTGGGTATGTGTTCCCCAGGGTACAGGCTCCTGGGTACGTGCTCCCCACGGTACAGGGTCCTGGGTATGTGTTCCCCAGGGTACAGGGTCCTGGGTACGTGCTCCCCAGGGTACAGGGTCCTGGGTGTGTGTACCCCAGGTTAGAGGTTACTGGGTATGTGCTCCCCAGGGAACAGGGCTCTGGGTATGTGCTCCCCAGTGTACAGGGTCCTGGGTATGTGTTCCCCAGGGTACAGGGTCCTGCGTATGTGTTCCCCAGGGTACAGGGCCCTGCGTATGTGTTCCCCATGGTACAGGGCCCTGGGTATGTGTTCCCCAGGGTACAGGGTCCTGGGTATGTGCTCCCCAGGGTACAGGGTCCTAGATATGTGCTCCCCAGGGGACAGGGTCCTGGGTATGTATACCCCAGTGTACAGGGTCCTGGGTACGTTGCCCCCCAGTGTACAGGGTCCTGGGTATGTGCTCCCCTGGGTTCAGGTTCCTGGGTATGTGCTCCCCAGGGTACAGGGCTCTGGGTATGTGTTCCCCAGGGTACAGGGCTCTGGGTATGTGTTCCCCAGGGTACAGGGCTCTGGGTATGTGTTCCCCAGGGTACAGGGCACTGGGTATGTGTTCCCCAGGGTACAGTGTCCTGGGTATGTGTTCCCCAGGGTACAGTGTCCTGGGTATGTGTTCCCCAGGGTACAGGGTCCTGGGTATGTGCTCCCCAGTGTACAGGGCTCTGGGTATGTGCTCCCCAGGGTACAGGGTCCTGGGTATGTGGTCCCCAGGGTACAGGGTCCTGGGTATGTGGTCCCCAGGGTACAGGGTCCTGGGTATGTGTTCCCCAGGTTACAGGGTCCTGGGTATGTGTTCCCCATGGTACAGGGTCCTGGGTATGTGTTCCCCAGGGTATAGGGCTCTGGGTCTGTGTTCCCCAGGGTACAGGGTCCTGGGTATGTGTTCCCCAGGTTACAGGGTCCTGCGTATGTGCTCCCCAAGGTACAGGGTCCTGGGTGTGTGTTCCCCCAGGTACAGAGTCCTGGGTATGTGTTGCCCAGGATACAGGGCACTGGGTATGTGTTCCCCAAGGTACAGGCTCCTGGGTACGTGCTCCCCAGGGTACAGCGTCCTGGGTATGTGTTTACCAGGGTACAGGGCCCTGGGTATGTGTTCCCCAGGGTACAGGCTCCTGGGCACGTGCTCCCCAGGGTACAGGGTCCTGGGTATGTGTTCCCCAGGGTACAGGGTCTTGGGTATGTGCTCCCCAGAGTACAGGGTCCTAGATATGTGCTCCCCAGGGGACAGGGTCCTGGGTATGTATTCCCCAGGGTACAGGGTCCTGGGTACGTTGCCCCCTAGTGTACAGGGTCCTGGGTATGTGCTCCCCTGGGTTCAGGTTCCTGGGTATGTGCTCCCCAGGGTACAGGGTCCTGGGTATGTGTTCCCCAGGGTACAGGGCTCTGGGTATGTGTTCCCCAGGGTACAGTGTCCTGGGTATGTGTTCCCCAGGGTACAGGGTCCTGGGTATGTGCTCCCCAGGGTACAGGGTCCTGGGTATGTGTTCCCCAGGGTACAGGGTCCTGGGTATGTGTTCCCCAGGGTACAGGGCCCTGGGTATGTGCTCCCCAGGGTACAGGGCTCTGGGTATGTGCTCCCCAGGGTACAGGGCTCTGGGTATGTGGTCCCCAGGGTACAGGGTCCTGGGTATGTGTTCCCCAGGGTACAGGGTCCTGGGTATGTGGTCCCCAGGGTACAGGGTCCTGGGTATGTGTTCCCCCGGTTACAGGGTCCTGGGTATGTGGTCCCCAGGGTACAGGGTCCTGGGTATGTGTTCCCCCGGTTACAGGGTCCTGGGTATGTGTTCCCCAGGGTACAGGGTCCTGGGTATGTGTTCCCCATGGTCCTGGGTATGTGCTCCCCAGGGTATAGGGCTCTGGGTCTGTGTTCCCTAGGGTACAGGGACCTGGGTATGTGTTCCCCAGGGTACAGTGTCCTGGGTATGTGTTCCCCAGGGTACAGGGTCCTGGGTATGTGCTCCCCAGGGTACAGGGCTCTGGGTATGTGCTCCCCAGGGTACAGGGTCCTGGGTATGTGGTCCCCAGGGTACAGGGTCCTGGGTATGTGTTCCCGTGTGTACAGGGTCCTGGGTATGTGTTCCCCATGGTACAGGGTCCTGGGTATGTGTTCCCCATGGTCCTGGGTATGTGTTCCCCAGGGTATAGGGCTCTGGGTCTGTGTTCCCTAGGGTACAGGGCCCTGTGTATGTGTTCCCCAATGTACAGGGTCCTGGGTATGTGTTCCCCAGGGTACAGGGTCCTGGGTATGTGCTCCCCAAGGTACAGGGTCCTGGGTATGTGTTCCCCAGGGTACAGGGTCCTGGGTATGTGCTCCCCAAGGTACAGGGCTCTGGGTATGTGTTCCCCAGGGTACAGGGACCTGGGTATGTGGTCCCCACGGTACAGGGTCCTGGCTATGTGTTCCCCAGGTTACAGGGTCCTGGCTATGTGTTCCCCAGGTTACAGGGTCCTGCGTATGTGCTCCCCAAGGTACAGGGTCCTGGGTGTGTGTTCCCCCAGGTACAGTGTCCTGGGTATGTGTTCCCCAGGGTACAGAGTCCTGGGTATGTGTTGCCCAGGATACAGGGCACTGGGTATGTGTTCCCCAAGGTACAGGCTCCTGGGTACGTGCTCCCCAGGGTACAGCGTCCTGGGTATGTGTTTACCAGGGTACAGGGCCCTGGGTATGTGTTCCCCAGGGTACAGGCTCCTGGGCACGTGCTCCCCAGGGTACAGGGTCCTGGGTATGTGTTCCCCAGGGTACAGGGTCCTGGGTACGTGCTCCCCAGGGTACAGGGACCTGGGTGTGTGTTCCCCAGGGTACAGGGTCTTGGGTATGTGCTCCCCAGAGTACAGGGTCCTAGATATGTGCTCCCCAGGGGACAGGGTCCTGGGTATGTATTCCCCAGGGTACAGGGTCCTGGGTACGTTGCCCCCTAGTGTACAGGGTCCTGGGTATGTGCTCCCCTGGGTTCAGGTTCCTGGGTATGTGCTCCCCAGGGTACAGGGTCCTGGGTATGTGTTCCCCAGGGTACAGGGTCCTGGGTATGTGTTCCCCGGGGTACAGGGTTCTGGGTATGTGTTCCCCAGGGTACAGGGTCCTGGGTATGTGTTCCCCAGGGTACAGGGTCCTGGGTATGTGCTCCCCAGTGTACAGGGCTCTGGGTATGTGCTCCCCAGGGTACAGGGTCCTGGGTATGTGTTCCCCAGGGTACAGGGTTCTGGGTATGTGGTCCCCAGGGTACAGGGTCCTGGGTATGTGTTCCCCAGGGTACAGGGTCCTGGGTATGTGTTCACCCGGTTACAGGGTCCTGGGTATGTGTTCCCCAGGGTACAGGGTCCTGGGTATGTGTTCCCCATGGTCCTGGGTATGTGTTCCCCAGGGTACAGGGACCTGGGTATGTGTTCCCCAGGGTACAGGGACCTGGGTATGTGTTCCCCAGGGTACAGGGTCCTGGGTATGTGTTCCCCAGGGTACAGGGTCCTGGGTATGTGTTCCCCAATGTACAGGGTCCTGGGTATGTGTTCCCCAGGGTACAGGGTCCTGGGTATGTGCTCCCCAGGGTACAGGGCTCTAGGTATGTGTTCCCCAGTGTACAGAGTCCTGGGTACGTGCTCCCCAGGGTACAGGGTCCTGAGTATGTGCTCCCCAATGTACAGGGACCTGTGTATGTGTTCCCCAGGGTACAGGGCCCTGTGTATGTGTTCCCCAGGGTACAGGGTCCGGGGTATGTGTTCCCCAGGGTACAGGGTCCTGGGTATGTGTTCCCCAGTGTACAGGGTCCTGGGTATGTGTTCCCCAGGGTACAGGGTCCTGGGATTGTGCTCTCCAGGGTACAGGGTCCTGGGTATGTGCTCCCCAATGTACAGGGTCCAGGGTACGTGCTCCCCAGGGTACAGGGTCCTGGGTATGTGTTCCCCAGGGTACAGGGTCCTGGGTATGTGTTCCACAGGGTACAGCGTCCTGGGTATGTGTTCCCCAGGGTACAGGGTCCTGGGTATGTGTTCCCCAGGGTACAGGGTCCTGGGTATGTGTTCCCCAGGGTACAGGGTCCTGGGTATGTGTTCCCCAGGGTACAGGGTCCTGGGTATGTGTTCCCCAGGGTACAGGGTCCTGGGTATGTGTTCCCCAGGGTACAGCGTCCTGGGTATATGTTCCCCAGGGTACAGGGCCCTGGGTATGTGTTCCCCAGGGTACAGCGTCCTGGGTATGTGTTTACCAGGGTACAGGGCCCTGGGTATGTGTTCCCCAGGGTACAGGCTCCTGGGTACGTGCTCCCCACGGTACAGGGTCCTGGGTATGTGTTCCCCAGGGTACAGGGTCCTGGGTACGTGCTCCCCAGGGTACAGGGTCCTGGGTGTGTGTACCCCAGGTTAGAGGTTACTGGGTATGTGCTCCCCAGGGAACAGGGCTCTGGGTATGTGCTCCCCAGTGTACAGGGTCCTGGGTATGTGTTCCCCAGGGTACAGGGTCCTGGGTATGTGTTCCCCAGGGTACAGGGCCCTGCGTATGTGTTCCCCAGGGTACAGGGCCCTGGGTATGTGTTCCCCAGGGTACAGGGTCCTGGGTATGTGCTCCCCAGGGTACAGGGTCCTAGATATGTGCTCCCCAGGGGACAGGGTCCTGGGTATGTATACCCCAGTGTACAGGGTCCTGGGTACGTTGCCCCCCAGTGTACAGGGTCCTGGGTATGTGCTCCCCTGGGTTCAGGGTCCTGGGTATGTGTTCCCCAGGGTACAGGGTCCTGGGTATGTGTTCCCCAGGGTACAGGGCTCTGGGTATGTGTTCCCCAGGGTACAGGGCTCTGGGTATGTGCTCCCCAGGGTACAGGGTCCTGGGTATGTGGTCCCCAGGGTACAGGGTCCTGGGTATGTGGTCCCCAGGGTACAGGGTCCTGGGTATGTGGTCCCCAGGGTACAGGGTCCTGGGTATGTGTTCCCCAGGTTACAGGGTCCTGGGTATGTGTTCCCCATGGTACAGTCTCCTGGGTATGTGTTCCCCAGGGTATAGGGCTCTGGGTCTGTGTTCCCCAGGGTACAGGGTCCTGGGTATGTGTTCCCCAGGTTACAGGGTCCTGCGTATGTGCTCCCCAAGGTACAGGGTCCTGTGTGTGTGTTCCCCCAGGTACAGAGTCCTGGGTATGTGTTGCCCAGGATACAGGGCACTGGGTATGTGTTCCCCAAGGTACAGGCTCCTGGGTACGTGCTCCCCAGGGTACAGCGTCCTGGGTATGTGTTTACCAGGGTACAGGGCCCTGGGTATGTGTTCCCCAGGGTACAGGCTCCTGGGCACGTGCTCCCCAGGGTACAGGGTCCTGGGTATGTGTTCCCCAGGGTACAGGGTCTTGGGTATGTGCTCCCCAGAGTACAGGGTCCTAGATATGTGCTCCCCAGGGGACAGGGTCCTGGGTATGTATTCCCCAGGGTACAGGGTCCTGGGTACGTTGCCCCCTAGTGTACAGGGTCCTGGGTATGTGCTCCCCTGGGTTCAGGTTCCTGGGTATGTGCTCCCCAGGGTACAGGGTCCTGGGTATGTGTTCCCCAGGGTACAGGGTCCTGGGTATGTGTTCCCCAGGGTACAGGGTCCTGGGTATGTGTTCCCCAGGGTACAGGGTCCTGGGTATGTGCTCCCCAGGGTACAGGGTCCTGGGTATGTGTTCCCCAGGGTACAGGGTCCTGGGTATGTGTTCCCCAGGGTACAGGGCCCTGGGTATGTGCTCCCCAGGGTACAGGGCTCTGGGTGTGTGCTCCCCAGGGTACAGGGCTCTGGGTATGTGGTCCCCAGGGTACAGGGTCCTGGGTATGTGTTCCCCAGGGTATAGGGTCCTGGGTATGTGGTCCCCAGGGTATAGGGTCCTGGGTATGTGGTCCCCAGGGTACAGGGTCCTGGGTATGTGTTCCCCAGGGTACAGGGTCCTGGGTATGTGGTCCCCAGGGTACAGGGTCCTGGGTATGTGTTCCCCCGGTTACAGGGTCCTGGGTATGTGTTCCCCAGGGTACAGGGTCCTGGGTATGTGTTCCCCATGGTCCTGGGTATGTGCTCCCCAGGGTATAGGGCTCTGGGTCTGTGTTCCCTAGGGTACAGGGACCTGGGTATGTGTTCCCCAGGGTACAGGGCATCTGGGTATGTGTTCCCCAGGGTACAGGGCTCTGGGTATGTGTTCCCCAGGGTACAGGGACCTGGGTATGTGTTCCCCAGGGTACAGGGCCCTGGGTATGTGCTCCCCAGGGGACAGGGTCCTGGGTATGTAATCCCCAGCGTACAGGGTCCTGGGTACGTTGCCCCCCAGTGTACAGGGTCCTGGGTATGTGCTCCCCTGGGTTCAGGTTCCTGGGTATGTGCTCCCCAGGGTACAGGGTCCTGGGTATGTGTTCCCCAGCGTACAGGGCTCTGGGCATGTGTTCCCCAGGGTACAGGGCTCTGGGTATGTGTTCCCCAGGGTACAGTGTCCTGGGTATGTGTTCCCCAGGGTACAGGGTCCTGGGTATGTGCTCCCCAGTGTACAGGGCTCTGGGTATGTGCTCCCCAGGGTACAGGGTCCTGGGTATGTGGTCCCCAGGGTACAGGGTCCTGGGTATGTGTTCCCGTGTGTACAGGGTCCTGGGTATGTGTTCCCCATGGTACAGGGTCCTGGGTATGTGTTCCCCATGGTCCTGGGTATGTGTTCCCCAGGGTATAGGGCTCTGGGTCTGTGTTCCCTAGGGTACAGGGCCCTGTGTATGTGTTCCCCAATGTACAGGGTCCTGGGTATGTGTTCCCCAGGGTACAGGGTCCTGGGTATGTGCTCCCCAAGGTACAGGGTCCTGGGTATGTGTTCCCCAGGGTACAGGGTCCTGGGTATGTGCTCCCCAAGGTACAGGGCTCTGGGTATGTGTTCCCCAGGGTACAGGGACCTGGGTATGTGGTCCCCACGGTACAGGGTCCTGGCTATGTGTTCCCCAGGTTACAGGGTCCTGGCTATGTGTTCCCCAGGTTACAGGGTCCTGCGTATGTGCTCCCCAAGGTACAGGGTCCTGGGTGTGTGTTCCCCCAGGTACAGTGTCCTGGGTACGTGCTCCCCAGGGTACAGCGTCCTGGGTATGTGTTTACCAGGGTACAGGGCCCTGGGTATGTGTTCCCCAGGGTACAGGCTCCTGGGCACGTGCTCCCCAGGGTACAGGGTCCTGGGTATGTGTTCCCCAGGGTACAGGGTCCTGGGCACGTGCTCCCCAGGGTACAGGGACCTGGGTGTGTGTTCCCCAGGGTACAGGGTCTTGGGTATGTGCTCCCCAGAGTACAGGGTCCTAGATATGTGCTCCCCAGGGGACAGGGTCCTGGGTATGTATTCCCCAGGGTACAGGGTCCTGGGTACGTTGCCCCCTAGTGTACAGGGTCCTGGGTATGTGCTCCCCTGGGTTCAGGTTCCTGGGTATGTGCTCCCCAGGGTACAGGGTCCTGGGTATGTGTTCCCCAGGGTACAGGGTCCTGGGTATGTGTTCCCCGGGGTACAGGGTCCTGGGTATGTGTTCCCCGGGGTACAGGGTCCTGGGTATGTGTTCCCCAGGGTACAGGGTCCTGGGTATGTGTTCCCCAGGGTACAGGGTCCTGGGTATGTGCTCCCCAGTGTACAGGGCTCTGGGTATGTGCTCCCCAGGGTACAGGGTCCTGGGTATGTGGTCCCCAGGGTACAGGGTTCTGGGTATGTGGTCCCCAGGGTACAGGGTCCTGGGTATGTGTTCCCCAGGGTACAGGGTCCTGGGTATGTGGTCCCCAGGGTACAGGGTCATGGGTATGTGTTCACCCGGTTACAGGGTCGTGGGTATGTGTTCCCCAGGGTACAGGGTCCTGGGTATGTGTTCCCCATGGTCCTGGGTATGTGTTCCCCAGGGTACAGGGCTCTGGGTATGTGTTCCCCAATGTACAGGGTCCTGGGTATGTGTACCCCAGGGTACAGGGTCCTGGGTATGTGCTCCCCAGGGTACAGGGCTCTAGGTATGTGTTCCCCAGTGTACAGAGTCCTGGGTACGTGCTCCCCAGGGTACAGGGTCCTGAGTATGTGCTCCCCAATGTACAGGGACCTGTGTATGTGTTCCCCAGGGTACAGGGCCCTGTGTATGTGTTCCCCAGGGTACAGGGTCCTGGGTATGTGTTCCCCAGGGTACAGGGTCCTGGGTATGTGTTCCCCAGTGTACAGGGTCCTGGGTATGTGTTCCCCAGGGTACAGGGTCCTGGGATTGTGCTCTCCAGGGTACAGGGTCCTGGGTATGTGCTCCCCAATGTACAGGGTCCAGGGTACGTGCTCCCCAGGGTACAGGGTCCTGGGTATGTGTTCCCCAGGGTACAGGGCTCTCGGTATGTGTTCCCCAGGGTACAGGGTCCTGGGTATGTGTTCCCCAGGGTACAGGGTCCTGGGTATGTGTTCCCCAGTGTACAGGGTCCTGGGTATGGGCTCCCCAGTGTACAGGGTACTGGGTATGTGCTCCACAGGGTTCAGGGTCCTGGGTATGTGCTCCCCAGGGTACAAGGTCCTGGGTATGTGTTCCCCAGGGTACAGGGTCCTGGGTATGTGCTTTCCAAGGTACAGGGCTCTGGGTATGTGTTCCCCAGGGTACAGGGTCCTGTGTATGTGCTCCCCAAGGTACAGGGTCCTGGGTGTGTGTTCCCCAGGGTACAGGGTCCTGGGTATGTGTTCCCCAGGGTACAGGGTCCTGGGTATGTGTTCCCCAATGTACAGGGTCCTGGGTATGTGTTCCCCAGGGTACAGGGTCCTGGGTATGTGCTCCCCAGGGTACAGGGCTCTAGGTATGTGTTCCCCAGTGTACAGAGTCCTGGGTACGTGCTCCCCAGGGTACAGGGTCCTGAGTATGTGCTCCCCAATGTACAGGGACCTGTGTATGTGTTCCCCAGGGTACAGGGCCCTGTGTATGTGTTCCCCAGGGTACAGGGTCCTGGGTATGTGTTCCCCAGGGTACAGGGTCCTGGGTATGTGTTCCCCAGTGTACAGGGTCCTGGGTATGTGTTCCCCAGGGTACAGGGTCCTGGGATTGTGCTCTCCAGGGTACAGGGTCCTGGGTATGTGCTCCCCAATGTACAGGGTCCAGGGTACGTGCTCCCCAGGGTACAGGGTCCTGGGTATGTGTTCCCCAGGGTACAGGGCTCTCGGTATGTGTTCCCCAGGGTACAGGGTCCTGGGTATGTGTTCCCCAGGGTACAGGGTCCTGGGTATGTGTTCCCCAGTGTACAGGGTCCTGGGTATGGGCTCCCCAGTGTACAGGGTACTGGGTATGTGCTCCACAGGGTTCAGGGTCCTGGGTATGTGCTCCCCAGGGTACAAGGTCCTGGGTATGTGTTCCCCAGGGTACAGGGTCCTGGGTATGTGCTTTCCAAGGTACAGGGCTCTGGGTATGTGTTCCCCAGGGTACAGGGTCCTGTGTATGTGCTCCCCAAGGTACAGGGTCCTGGGTGTGTGTTCCCCAGGGTACAGGGTCCTGGGTATGTGTTCCCCAGGGTACAGGGCTCTCGGTATGTGTTCCCCAGGGTACAGAGTCTTGGGTATGTGTTCCCCAGGAAACAGGGTCCTGGATATGTGCTCCCCAATGTACAGGGTCCTGGATATGTGCTCCCCAATGTACAGGGTCCTGGGTATGTGTTCCCCAGGGTACAGGGTCCTGGGTATGTGTTCCCCAGGGTACAGGGTCCTGGGTATGTGTTCCCCAGGGTACAGGGCTCTGGGTATGTTTTCCCCAGGGTACAGGGTCCTGGTATGTGCTCCCCAGGGTACTGGGCCCTAGGTATGTGTTCCCCTGTTTACAGGGTCCTGGGTATGTGTTCCCCAGGGTACAGGGTCCTCGGTATGTGTTCCCCAGGTTACAGGGTCCTGGGTATGTTCTCCCCAATGTGCAGGGAGCTGGGTATGTGCTCCCCAGTGTACAGGGTCCTGGGTATGTGCTCCCCAGGGTACAGGTTCCTGGGTATGTGCTCCCCAGGGTACAGGTTCCTGGGTATGTGTTCCCCAGGGTACAGGGTCCTGGGTATGTGCTCCCCAGGGTACAGGGTCCTGGGTACGTGTTCCCCAGGGTACAGGGTCCTGGGTACGTGCTCCCCAGGGTACAGGGTCCTGGGTACGTGTTCCCCAGGGTACAGGGTCCTGGGTACGTGTTCCCCAGGGTACAGGGTCCTGGGTACGTGTTCCCCAGGGTACAGGGTCCTGGGTATGTGTTCCCCAGGGTACAGGGTCCTGGGTATGTGTTCCCCAGGGTACAGGGTCCTGGGTATGTGTTCCCCAGGGTACAGGGCTCTGGGTATGTGCTCCCCAGGGTACAGGGTCTTGGGTACGTGTTCCCCAGGGTCCTGGGTATGTGGTCCCCAGGGTACAGGGCTCTGGGTATGTGTTCCCCAGGGTACAGGGCCCTGGGAATGTGGTCCCCAGGTACAGCGCCCTGGGTATGTGTTCCCCAGGGTACAGAGTCCTGGGTATGTGTTCCCCAGGGTACAGAGTCCTGGGTATGTGTTCCCCGGGGTACAGGGTCCTGGGCATGTGCTCCCCAGGGTACAGGGTCCTGGGTATGTGTTCCCCAGTGGACCCGGCCTGGTATGTGCTCCCCAGGGTACAGGGTCCTGGGTATGTGCTCCCCAGGGTACAGGGTCCTGGGTATGTGCTCCCCAGGGTACAGGGTCCTGGGTATGTGTTCCCCAGGGTACAGAGTCCTGGGTATGTGTTCCCCAGGATACAGGGTCCTGGGTATGTGTTCCCCGGGGTACAGGGTCCTGGGTATGTGCTCCCCAGGGTACAGGGTCCTGGGTATGTGTTCCCCGGGGTACAGGGTCCTGGGCATGTGCTCCCCAGGGTACAGGGTCCTGGGTATGTGTTCCCCAGTGGACCTGGCCTGGTATGTGCTCCCCAGGGTACAGGGTCCTGGGTATGTGCTCCCCAAGGTACAGGGCTCTGTGTATGTGTTCCCCAGGGTACAGGGTCCTGGGTATGTGCTCCCCAGGGTACAGGGTCCTGGGTATGTGCTCCCCAAGGTACAGGGTCCTGGGTGTGTGCTCCCCAAGGTACAGGGTCCTGGGTGTGTGTTCCCCCTGGTACAGGGCCCTGGGTATGTGATCCCCAGGTACAGCGTCCTGGGTATGTGTTCCCCAGGGTACAGGGTCCTGGGTATGTGTTCCCCAGGGTACAGGTTCCTGGGTATGTGTTCCCCAGGGTACAGCGTCCTGGGTATGTGTTCCCCAGGGTACAGGGCCCTGGGTATGTGTTCCCCAGGGTACAGCATCCTGGGTATGTGTTTACCATGGTACAGGGCCCTGGGTATGTGTTCCCCAGGGTACAGGGTCCTGGGTACGTGCTCCCCAGGGTACAGGGTCCTGGGTGTGTGTACCCCAGGTTAGAGGTTACTGGGTATGTGCTCCCCAGGGAACAGGGCTCTGGGTATGTGCTCCCCAGGGTACAGGGTCCTGGGTATGTGTTCCCCAGGGTTCAGGGTCCTGGGTATGTGTTCCTCAGGGGACAGGGCCCTGCGTATGTGTTCCCCAGGGGACAGGGCCCTGGGTATGTGTTCCCCAGGGTACAGGGTCCTGGGTATGTGCTCCCCAGGGTACAGGGTCCTAGATATGTGCTCCCCAGGGGACAGGGTACTGGGTATGTATTCCCCAGGGTACAGGGTCCTGGGTACGTTGCCCCCCAGTGTACAGGGTCCTGGGTATGTGCTCCCCTGGGTTCAGGTTCCTGGGTATGTGCTCCCCAGGGTACAGGGCTCTGGGTATGTGCTCCCCAGGGTACAGGGCTCTGGGTATGTGTTCCCCAGGGTACAGGGTCCTGGGTATGTGGTCCCCAGGGTACAGGGTCCTGGGTATGTGGTCCCCAGGGTACAGGGTCCTGGGTATGTGGTCCCCAGGGTACAGGCTCCTGGGTATGTGTTCCCCAGGGTACAGGGTCCTGGGTATGTGGTCGCCAGGGTACAGGGTTCTGGGTATGTGTTCCCCAGGTTACAGGGTCCTGGGTATGTGTTCCCCAGGGTACAGGGTCCTGGGTATGTGTTCCCCATGGTCCTGGGTATGTGTTCCCCTGGGTATAGGGCTCTGGGTCTGTGTTCCCTAGGGTACAGGGCCCTGTGTATGTGTTCCCCAGGGTACAGGGCCCTGGGTATGTGTTCCCCAGGGTACAGGGCCCTGGGTATGTGTTCCCCAGGGTACAGGGCCCTGGGTATGTGTTCCCCAGGGTACAGGGACCTGGGTGTGTGTTCCCCAGGGTACAGGGACCTGGGTATGTGCTCCCCAGGGTACAGGGTCCTAGATATGTGCTCCCCAGGGGACAGGGTCCTCGGAACGTATTCCCCAGGGTACAGGGTCCTGGGTGTGTGTTCCCCAGGGTACAGGGTCCTGGGTATGTGTTCCCCTGGGTACAGGGTTCTGGGTATGTGCTCCCCAGGGTACAGGGTCCTGGGCATGTGTTCCCCAGGGTACAGGGTCCTGGGTATGTGCTCCCCAGGGTACATGGTCCTGGGGTATGTGTTCCCCAGGGTACATGGTCCTGGGGTATGTGTTCCCCAGGGTACAGGGTCCTGGGTATGTGTTCCCCAGTGTACAGGGTCCTGTGTATGTGTTCCCCAGGGTACAGGGCCCTGGGTATGTGCTCCCCAGGGTACAGGGACCTGGGTATGTGCTCCCCAGGGTACAGGGTCCTGGGTATGTGCTCCCCAGGGTACAGGGCTCTGGGTATGTGTTCCCCAGGGTACAGGGACCTGGGTATGTGCTCCCCAGGGTACAGGGTCCTGGGTATGTGCTCCCCAGGGTACAGGGCTCTGGGTATGTGTTCCCCAAGGTACAGGGCCCTGGGTATGTGCTCCCCAGGGTACAGGGCTCTAGGTATGTGCCCCCCAGGGTACAGGGTCCTGGGTATGTGTTCCCCAGGGTACAGGGTCCTGGGTATGTGCTCCCCAGGGTACAGGGCTCTAGGTATGTGTTCCCCAGTGTACAGAGTCCTGGGTACGTGCTCCCCAGGGTACAGGGTCCTGAGTATGTGCTCCCCAATGTACACGGACCTGTGTATGTGTTCCCCAGGGTACAGGGCCCTGTGTATGTGTTCCCCAGGGTACAGGGTCCGGGGTATGTGTTCCCCAGTGTACAGGGTCCTGGGTATATGTTCCCCAGGGTACAGGGTCCTGGGATTGTGCTCCCCAGGGTACAGGGTCCTGGGTATGTGCTCCCTAATGTACAGGGTCCAGGGTACGTGCTCCCCTGGGTACAGGGTACTGGGTATGTGCTCCACAGGGTTCAGGGTCCTGGGTATGTGCTCCCCAGGGTACAGGGTCCTGGGTATGTGCTTCCCAAGGTACAGGGCTCTGGGTATGTGTTCCCCAGGGTACAGGGTCCTGAGTATGTGCTACCCAAGGTACAGGGTCCTGGGTGTGTGTTCCCCCGGGTACAGGGTCCTGGGTATGTGTTCCCCAGGGTACAGGGTCCTGGGTATGTGCTCCCTATGGTACAGGGTCCTGGGTATGTGTTCCCCGGGGTACAGGGTCCTGGGCATGTGCTCCCCAGGGTACAGGGTCCTGGGTATGTGTTCCCCAGGGTACAGGGCTCTCGGTATGTGTTCCCCAGAGTACAGGGTCCTGGGTATGTGTTCCCCAGAGTACAGGGTCCTGGGTATGTGTTCCCCAGAGTACAGGGTCCTGGGTATGTGTTCCCCAGAGTACAGGGTCCTGGGTATGTGTTCCCCAGGGTACAGGGTCCTGGGTATGTGTTCCCCAGGGTACAGGGTCCTGGGTATGTGTTCCCCAGGGTACAGGGTCCTGGGTATGTGTTCCCCAGGGTACAGGGCTCTGGGTATGTGTTCCCCAGGGTACAGCGTCCTGAGTATGTGTTCCCCAGGGTACAGGGCTCTGGGTATGTGTTCCCCAGGGTACAGAGTCTTGGGTATGTGTTCCCCAGGAAACAGGGTCCTGGATATGTGCTCCCCAATGTACAGGGTCCTGGGTACGTGTTACTCAGGGTACAGGGTCCTGGGTACGTGTTCCCCAGGGTACAGGTTCCTGGGTATGTGTTCCCCAGGGTACAGGGTCCTGGGTATGTGTTCCCCAGGGTACAGGGCTCTGGGTATGTGTTCCCCAGGGTACAGGGTCCTGGGTATGTGTTCCCCAGGGTACAGGGTCTTGGTATGTGCTCCCCAGGGTACTGGGCCCTAGGTATGTGTTCCCCTGTTTACAGGGTCCTGGGTAGGTGTTCCCCAGGGTACAGGGTCCTGGGTATGTGTTCCCCAGGGTACAGGGCTCTGGGTATGTGTTCCCCAGGGTACAGGGTCCTGGTATGTGCTCCCCAGGGTACTGGGCCCTAGGTATGTGTTCCCCTGTTTACAGGGTCCTGGGTATGTGTTCCCCAGGGGACAGGGTCCTCGGTATGTGTTCCCCAGGTTACAGGGTCCTGGGTATGTGCTCCCCAATGTGCAGGGAGCTGGGTATGTGCTCCCCAGTGTACAGGGTCCTGGGTATGTGCTCCCCAGGGTACAGGGTCCTGGGTATGTGCTCCCCAGGGTACAGGGTCATGGGTATGTGTTCCCCAGGGTACAGGGCTCTGGTTATGTGTTCCCCAGGGTACAGGGCTCTGGTTATGTGTTCCCCAGGGTACAGGGCTCTGGGTACGTGCTCCACAGGGTACAGGGTCCTGGGTACGTGTTCCCCAGGGTACAGGGTCCTGGGTATGTGGTCCCCAGGGTACAGGCTCCTGGGTACGTGCTCCGCACGGTACAGGGTCCTGGGTATGTGTTCCCCAGGGTACAGGGTCCTGGGTACGTGCTCCCCAGGGTACAGGGTCCTGGGTGTGTGTACCCCAGGTTAGAGGTTACTGGGTATGTGCTCCCCAGGGAACAGGGCTCTGGGTATGTGCTCCCCAGGGTACAGGGTCCTGGGTATGTGTTCCCCAGGGTTCAGGGTCCTGGGTATGTGTTCCTCAGGGGACAGGGCCCTGCGTATGTGTTCCCCAGGGGACAGGGCCCTGGGTATGTGTTCCCCAGGGTACAGGGTCCTGGGTATGTGCTCCCCAGGGTACAGGGTCCTAGATATGTGCTCCCCAGGGGACAGGGTACTGGGTATGTATTCCCCAGGGTACAGGGTCCTGGGTACGTTGCCCCCCAGTGTACAGGGTCCTGGGTATGTGCTCCCCTGGGTTCAGGTTCCTGGGTATGTGCTCCCCAGGGTACAGGGCTCTGGGTATGTGCTCCCCAGGGTACAGGGCTCTGGGTATGTGTTCCCCAGGGTACAGGGTCCTGGGTATGTGGTCCCCAGGGTACAGGGTCCTGGGTATGTGGTCCCCAGGGTACAGGGTCCTGGGTATGTGTTCCCCAGGGTACAGGGTCCTGGGTATGTGGTCGCCAGGGTACAGGGTTCTGGGTATGTGTTCCCCAGGGTACAGGGTCCTGGGTATGTGTTCCCCAGGGTACAGGGTCCTGGGTATGTGTTCCCCATGGTCCTGGGTATGTGTTCCCCTGGGTATAGGGCTCTGGGTCTGTGTTCCCTAGGGTACAGGGCCCTGTGTATGTGTTCCCCAGGGTACAGGGCCCTGGGTATGTGTTCCCCAGGGTACAGGGCCCTGGGTATGTGTTCCCCAGGGTACAGGGACCTGGGTGTGTGTTCCCCAGGGTACAGGGACCTGGGTATGTGCTCCCCAGGGTACAGGGTCCTAGATATGTGCTCCCCAGGGGACAGGGTCCTCGGAACGTATTCCCCAGGGTACAGGGTCCTGGGTGTGTGTTCCCCAGGGTACAGGGTCCTGGGTATGTGTTCCCCTGGGTACAGGGTTCTGGGTATGTGCTCCCCAGGGTACAGGGTCCTGGGCATGTGTTCCCCAGGGTACAGGGTCCTGGGTATGTGCTCCCCAGGGTACATGGTCCTGGGGTATGTGTTCCCCAGGGTACATGGTCCTGGGGTATGTGTTCCCCAGGGTACAGGGTCCTGGGTATGTGTTCCCCAGTGTACAGGGTCCTGTGTATGTGTTCCCCAGGGTACAGGGCCCTGGGTATGTGCTCCCCAGGGTACAGGGACCTGGGTATGTGCTCCCCAGGGTACAGGGTCCTGGGTATGTGCTCCCCAGGATACAGGGCTCTGGGTATGTGTTCCCCAGGGTACAGGGACCTGGGTATGTGCTCCCCAGGGTACAGGGTCCTGGGTATGTGCTCCCCAGGGTACAGGGCTCTGGGTATGTGTTCCCCAAGGTACAGGGCCCTGGGTATGTGCTCCCCAGGGTACAGGGCTCTAGGTATGTGCCCCCCAGGGTACAGGGTCCTGGGTATGTGTTCCCCAGGGTACAGGGTCCTGGGTATGTGCTCCCCAGGGTACAGGGCTCTAGGTATGTGTTCCCCAGTGTACAGAGTCCTGGGTACGTGCTCCCCAGGGTACAGGGTCCTGAGTATGTGCTCCCCAATGTACACGGACCTGTGTATGTGTTCCCCAGGGTACAGGGCCCTGTGTATGTGTTCCCCAGGGTACAGGGTCCGGGGTATGTGTTCCCCAGTGTACAGGGTCCTGGGTATATGTTCCCCAGGGTACAGGGTCCTGGGATTGTGCTCCCCAGGGTACAGGGTCCTGGGTATGTGCTCCCTAATGTACAGGGTCCAGGGTACGTGCTCCCCTGGGTACAGGGTACTGGGTATGTGCTCCACAGGGTTCAGGGTCCTGGGTATGTGCTCCCCAGGGTACAGGGTCCTGGGTATGTGCTTCCCAAGGTACAGGGCTCTGGGTATGTGTTCCCCAGGGTACAGGGTCCTGAGTATGTGCTACCCAAGGTACAGGGTCCTGGGTGTGTGTTCCCCCGGGTACAGGGTCCTGGGTATGTGTTCCCCAGGGTACAGGGTCCTGGGTATGTGCTCCCTATGGTACAGGGTCCTGGGTATGTGTTCCCCGGGGTACAGGGTCCTGGGCATGTGCTCCCCAGGGTACAGGGTCCTGGGTATGTGTTCCCCAGAGTACAGGGTCCTGGGTATGTGTTCCCCAGAGTACAGGGTCCTGGGTATGTGTTCCCCAGAGTACAGGGTCCTGGGTATGTGTTCCCCAGAGTACAGGGTCCTGGGTATGTGTTCCCCAGAGTACAGGGTCCTGGGTATGTGTTCCCCAGGGTACAGGGTCCTGGGTATGTGTTCCCCAGGGTACAGGGCTCTGGGTATGTGTTCCCCAGGGTACAGCGTCCTGAGTATGTGTTCCCCAGGGTACAGGGCTCTGGGTATGTGTTCCCCAGGGTACAGAGTCTTGGGTATGTGTTCCCCAGGAAACAGGGTCCTGGATATGTGCTCCCCAATGTACAGGGTCCTGGGTACGTGTTACTCAGGGTACAGGGTCCTGGGTACGTGTTCCCCAGGGTACAGGTTCCTGGGTATGTGTTCCCCAGGGTACAGGGTCCTGGGTATGTGTTCCCCAGGGTACAGGGCTCTGGGTATGTGTTCCCCAGGGTACAGGGTCCTGGGTATGTGTTCCCCAGGGTACAGGGTCTTGGTATGTGCTCCCCAGGGTACTGGGCCCTAGGTATGTGTTCCCCTGTTTACAGGGTCCTGGGTAGGTGTTCCCCAGGGTACAGGGTCCTGGGTATGTGTTCCCCAGGGTACAGGGCTCTGGGTATGTGTTCCCCAGGGTACAGGGTCCTGGTATGTGCTCCCCAGGGTACTGGGCCCTAGGTATGTGTTCCCCTGTTTACAGGGTCCTGGGTATGTGTTCCCCAGGGGACAGGGTCCTCGGTATGTGTTCCCCAGGTTACAGGGTCCTGGGTATGTGCTCCCCAATGTGCAGGCAGCTGGGTATGTGCTCCCCAGTGTACAGGGTCCTGGGTATGTGCTCCCCAGGGTACAGGGTCCTGGGTATGTGCTCCCCAGGGTACAGGGTCCTGGGTATGTGTTCCCCAGGGTACAGGGCTCTGGTTATGTGTTCCCCAGGGTACAGGGCTCTGGTTATGTGTTCCCCAGGGTACAGGGCTCTGGGTACGTGCTCCCCAGGGTACAGGGTCCTGGGTACGTGTTCCCCAGGGTACAGGGTCCTGGGTATGTGGTCCCCAGGGTACAGGGCTCTGGGTATGTGTTCCCCAGAGTACAGGGCCCTGGTAATGTGGTCCCCAGGTACAGCGCCCTGGGTATGTGTTCCCCAGGGTACAGGGTCCTGGGCATGTGCTCCCCAGAGTACAGGGTCCTGGGTATGTGTTCCCCAGTGGACCCGGCCTGGTATGTGCTCCCCAGGGTACAGGGTCCTGGGTATGTGCTCCCCAGGGTACAGGGTCCTGGGTATGTGTTCCCCAGGGTACAGAGTCCTGGGTATGTGTTCCCCAGGATACAGGGTCCTGGGTATGTGTTCCCCGGGGTACAGGGTCCTGGGTATGTGCTCCGCAGGGTACAGGGTCCTGGGTATGTGTTCCCCAGGGTACAGAGTCCTGGGTATGTGCTCCCTATGGTACAGGGTCCTGGGTATGTGTTCCCCGGGGTACAGGGTCCTGGGCATGTGCTCCCCAGGGTACAGGGTCCTGGGTATGTGTTCCCCAGTGGACCCGGCCTGGTATGTGCTCCCCAGGGTACAGGGTCCTGGGTATGTGGTCCCCAGGGTACAGGGCCATGGGCATGTGTTCCCCAGGGTACAGGGTCCTGGGTATGTGCCCCCCAGGGTACAGGGTCCTGGGTATGTGTTCCCCAGGGTACAGGGTCCTGGCTATGTGTTCCCCAGGGTACAGGGCTCTGGGTAGGTGTTCACCAGGGTACAGGGTCCTGGGTACGTGCTCCCCAGGGTACAGGGTCCTGGGTATGTGTTACCCAGGGTACAGGTACCTGGGTATGTGCCCCCCAGGGTACAGGGTCCTGGGTATGTGTTCCCCAGGGTACAGGGTCCTGGGTATGTGTTCCCCAGCGTACAGGGTCCTGGGTATGTGTTCCCCAGGGTACAGGGTCCTGGGTACGTGCTCCCCAGGGTACAGGGTCCTGTGTACGTGTTCCCCAGTGTACAGGGTCCTGGGTATGTGTTTACCAGGGTACAGGGTCCTGGGTATGTGTTCCCGAGGGTACAGGTTCCTGGGTATGTGTTCCCCAGGGTACAGGGTCCTGTGTACGTGTTCCCCAGGGTACAGGGTCCTGGGTACGTGCTCCCCAGGGTACAGGGTCCTGGGTATGTGCTCCCCAATGTGCAGGGTCCAGGGTACGTGCTCCCCAGTGTACAGGGTCCTGGATATGTGTTCCCCAGGGTACAGCGTCCTGGGCATGTGTTCCCCAGGGTACAGGGTCCTCGGTATGTGTTCCCCAGGGTACAGGGCTCTGGGTATGTGTTCCCCAGGGTACAGGGTCCTGGTATGTGCTCCCCAGGGTACAGGGTCCTGGGTATGTGTTCCCCAGGGTACAGGGTCCTGGGTATGTGTTCCCCAGGGTACAGGGTCCTGGGTATGTGTTCCCCAGGGTACAGGGCTCTCGGTATGTGTTCCCCAGGGTACAGGGTCCTGGGTATGTGTTCCCCAGGAAACAGGGTCCTGGGTATGTGCTCCCCACTGTACAGGGTCCTGGGTATGTGTTCCCCACGGTACAGGGTTCTGGGTATGTGCTCCCCAGGGTACAGGGTCCTGGGTATGTGTTCCCCAGGGTACAGGGTCCACGGTATGTGTACCCCAATGTTCAGGGTCCTGGGTATGTATTCCCCAGGGTACAGGGTCCTGCGTATGTGTTCCCCAGGGTACAGTGTCCTGGGTATGTGCTCCCCAATGTACAGGGTCCTGGGTATGTGCTCCCCAGTGTACAGATTCCTGGGTATGTGCTCCCTATGGTACAGGTTCCTGGGTATGTGTTCCCCAGGGTACAGGGTCCTGGGTATGTGCTCCCCAGTGTACAGGGTCCTGGGTATGTGTACCCCAGGGTACAGGGTCCTGGGTATGTGTTCCCCAGGGTACAGGGTCCTGGGTATGTGTTCCCCAGGGTACAGGGCTCTGGGTATGTGTTCCCCAGGGTACAGGGTCCTGGGTACGTGCTCCCCAGGGTACAGGGTCCTGGGTATGTGTTCCCCAGGGTACAGGGCTCTGGGTATGTGTTCCCCAGGGTACAGGGTCCTGGGTATGTGTTCCCCAGGGTACAGGGTCCTGGGTATGTGTTCCCCAGGGTACAGGGCTCTGGGTATGTGCTCTCCAGGGTACAGGGTCCTGGGTATGTGTTCCCCAGGGTACAGGGTCCTGGGTACGTGCTCCCCAGGGTACAGGTCCTGGGTATGTGCTCCCCAATGTACAGGGTCCTGGGTATGTGCTCCCCAATGTACAGGGTCCTGGGTACGTGCTCCCCAGGGTACAGGGTCCTGGGTATGTGTTCCCCAGGGTACAGGGTCCTGGTATGTGTTTACCAGGGTACAGGGCCCTGGGTATGTGTTCCCCAGTGTACAGGGTCCTGGGTACGTGCTCCCCAGGGTACAGGGTCCTGGGTATGTGTTCCCCAGGGTACAGGGTCCTGGGTACGTGTTCCCCAGGGTACAGGGTCCTGGGTACGTGTTCCCCAGGGTACAGGGTCCTGGGTACGTGTTCCCCAGGGTACAGGGTCCTGGGTACGTGCTCCCCAGGGTACAGGGTCCCCTGGGTATGTGTTCCCCAATGTACAGGGTCCTGGGTACGTGCTCCCCAGGGTACAGGGTCCTGGATATGAGTTCCCCAGGGTACAGCGTCCTGGGCATGTGTTCCCCAGGGTACAGGGTCCTCGGTATGTGTTCCCCAGGGTACAGGGCTCTGGGTATGTGTTCCCCAGGGTACAGGGTCCTGGTATGTGCTCCCCAGGGTACAGGGTCCTGGGTACGTGCTCCCCAGGGAACAGGGTCCTGGGTATGTGTTCCCCAGGGTACAGGGCTCTGGGTATGTGTTCCCCAGGGTACAGGGTCCTGGTATGTGCTCCCCAGGGTACAGGGTCCTGGGTACGTGCTCCCCAGGGAACAGGGTCCTGGGTATGTGTTCCCCAGGGTACAGGGCTCTGGGTATGTGTTCCCCAGGGTACAGGGTCCTGGGTATGTGTTCCCCAGGGTACAGGGTCCTCGGTATGTGTTCCCCAGGTTACAGGGTCCTGGGTATGTGCTCCCAAATGTGCAGGGAGCTGGGTATGTGTTCCCCAGGGTACAGGGTCCTGGGTATGTGCTCCCCAGGGTACAGGGTCCTGGGTATGTGTTCCCCAGGGTACAGGGTCCTGGGTATGTGTTCCCCAGGGTACAGGGTCCTGGGTATGTGTTCCCCAGGGTACAGGGTCCTGGGTATGTGCTCCCCAGGGTACAGGTTCCTGGGTATGTGTTCCCCAGGGTACAGGGTCCTGGGTATGTGCTCCCCAGGGTACAGGGTCCTGGGTATGTGTTCCCCAGGGTACAGGGCTCTGGGTATGTGTTCCCCAGGGTACAGGGTCCTGGGTACGTGTTCCCCAGGGTACAGGGTCCTGGGTACGTGTTCCCCAGGGTACAGGGTCCTGGGTACGTGTTCCCCAGGGTACAGGGTCCTGGGTATGTGTTCCCCAGGATACAGGGCTCTGGGTACGTGTTTCCCAGGGTACAGGGTCCTGGGTACGTGTTCCCCAGGGTACAGGGTCCTGGGTATGTGGTCCCCCAGGGTACAGGGCTCTGGGTATGTGTTCCCCAGGGTACAGGGCCCTGGGAATGTGGTCCCCAGGTACAGCGCCCTGGGTATGTCTTCCCCAGGGTACAGAGTCCTGGGTATGTGTTCCCCGGGGTACAGGGTCCTGGGCATGTGCTCCCCAGGGTACAGGGTCCTGGGTATGTGTTCCCCAGTGGACCCGGCCTGGTATGTGCTCCCAGGGTACAGGGTCCTGGGTATGTGCTCCCCAGGGTACAGGGTCCTGGGTATGTGTTCCCCAGGGTACAGGGTCCTGGGTATGTGTTCCCCAGGGTACAGAGTCCTGGGTATGTGCTCCCTAGGGTACAGGGTCCTGGGTATGTGGTCCCCAGGGTACAGGGCCATGGGCATGTGTTCCCCAGGGTACAGGGTCCTGGGTATGTGCCCCCCAGGGTACAGGGTCCTGGGTATGTGTTCCCCAGAGTACAGGGTCCTGGGTATGTATTCCCCAATGTACAGGGTCCTGGGTATGTGTTCCCCAGGGTACAGGGTCCTGGGTACGTGCTCCCCAGGGTACAGGGTCCTGTGTACGTGTTCCCCAGAGTACAGGGTCCTGTGTACGTGTTCCCCAGAGTACAGGGTCCTGTGTACGTGTTCCCCAGAGTACAGGGTCCTGGGTATGTGTTCCCCAGGGTACAGGGTCCTGGGTATGTGTTCCCCAGGGTACAGGTTCCTGGGTATGTGTTCCCCAGGGTACAGGGTCCTGGGTACTGTGTTCCCCAGGGTACAGGGTCCTGGGTACGTGTTCCCCAGGGTACAGGGTCCTGGGTACGTGCTCCCCAGGGTACAGGGTCCTGGGTATGTGTTCCCCAGGGTACAGGGTCCTGGGTATGTGTTCCCCAGGGTACAGGGTCCTGGGTATGTGTTCCCCAGGGTACAGGGTCCTGGGCATGTGTTCCCCAGGGTACAGGGTCCTGGGTATGTGTTCCCCAGGGTACAGGGTCCTGGGTATGTGTTCCCCAGGGTACAGGGTCCTGGGTATGTGTTCCCCAGGGTACAGGGTCCTGGGTATGTGTTCCCCAGGGTACAGGGTCCTGGGTATGTGTTCCCCAGGGTACAGGGTCCTGGGTATGTGTTCCCCAGGGTACAGGGTCCTGGGTATGTGTTCCCCAGGGTACAGGGTCCTGGGTATGTGTTCCCCAGGGTACAGGGTCCTCGGTATGTGTTCCCCAGGGTACAGGGTCCTGGTATGTGCTCCCCAGGGTACAGGGCCCTGGGTACGTGTTGCCCAGGGTACAGGGTCCCTGGGTACGTGCTCCCCAGGGTACAGGGTCCTGGGTATGTGTTCCCCAGGGTACAGGGCTCTGTGTATGTGTTCCCCAGGGTACAGGGTCCTGGGTATGTGTTCCCCAGGGTACAGGGTCCTGGGTATGTGTACCCCAATGTTCAGGGTCCTGGGTTTGTGCTCCCCACTGTACAGGGTCCTGGGTATGTGTTCCCCACGGTACAGGGCTCTGGGTATGTGCTCCCCAGGGTACAGGGTCCTGGGTATGTGTTCCCCAGGGTACAGTGTCCTGGGTATGTGCTCCCCAATGTACGGGGTCCTGGGTATGTGCTCCCCAAGGTACAGGGTCCTGGGTATGTGCTCCCTATGGTACAGGTTCCTGGGTATGTGTTCCCCAGGGTACAGGGTCCTGGGTATGTGTTCCCCAGGGTACAGGGTCCTGGGTATGTGTTCCCCAGGGTACAGGGTCCTGGGTATGTGTTCCCCAGTGTACAGGGTCCTGGGTATGTGCTCCCCAGTGTACAGGGTCCTGGGTATGTGTACCCCAGGGTACAGGGTCCCTGGGTATGTGTACCCCAGGGTACAGGGTCGTGGGTATGTGTACCCCAGGGTACAGGGTCCTGGGTATGTGCTCCCCAGGGTACAGGGTCCTGGGTATGTGTTCCCCAGGGTACAGGGTCCTGGGTATGTGTTCCCCAGTGTACAGGGTCCTGGGTATGTGCTCCCCAGTGTACAGGGTCCTGGGTATGTGTACCCCAGGGTACAGGGTCCTGGGTATGT